>NC_057808.1:421768006-422020238 GCF_018294505.1 Triticum aestivum | reverse complement strand
AGAAGGAGTCTGGGAGAGGGGGAGGTCGCATTTTATGCATCAAAGACTGATATAAACCATGTCTCGATATAAACTTGCATTCAAATATTTAAATTGGAGAACATGTTGTCTGCAATCCACACATGAACGGATATATGCGTATATCAAGCAAGTTCATTAATTTGACTTTCAACATGTTCATGGAGTACTATAATACTGTACAACATGCTATTCGATTGAGGTGTTCAATTTTGGATTTAGTTCACTATTTTGACCTGGTGAACGAGCTATTTCATTGAATCGAGATATTTCATTTTGGGTTTGATTCCCGTTTTTGAGTGGGTCAACTATTTGTCATATAGTAAATCGCTAGCAACGAGCATGTAAAAACACATTACTCCCGAGCATCATCTCTCCATCTAAAAAAGAAGTGGCAAGCTAATATTTCAAAATTTGATTCGAATTGACTTGGTAAGGTAGACGTGGATGCTCATTCTCCCAAATTTTGAACGAACCATTAAACATCCTCTGATCGGTGGAATTCGCCCGAGAAAATAAATGGGAGACGCGAAATTACCGTCCTATGTGGGAGACGCATTAATTGGCCCGTTGTACATCGAGGGTAGGTTTGTAACTTCATCCAAGCGCTCCTTCTCCTCGGCCGAAATGACATGTGCCGAATAATTCATAAACCATGGTCGGCAAAACACGCTCTCCTCGCCCGAAATCGCTCGCGCCCACTATATTTCAAAACACGCCCTCCTCGCCCGAAATTGCTCCCGCCCACTATTTGGGGAGAAGCAAAGTTACTCTACTATCCCCGACCCTCAGTACACAGACCCAAGCCGAGAAGCCTAAAGGCAGGGGTAGAACTGTAACTCCCCCTCACATTTCATACAACTGCGTCCATAAAACATGGTTCCACTCCCCTCCAATCCCCCCCATTCATACCTCGTGGGTGCCAAATCACCTTCTCCTCGGAAGATCCGTTCTCCCGAGCCATGAAACCTCAGCCCCTCCTCCATGGCACCCCCACTGCACCAATTTCACAGCCGCCCTCCTCCCTAATGCTGGAGACGCTGTCCATTTGCCGTCGTGCACTGGGCCGTGTGCCCCTTACTCCGTGTTGCTGGAGCTGCCTCGACAACGGCCACGTGAACCGTACAGGAGCCGATTCACCCCCGCCGTTGTTCACGACGCCGGAGCGGCTCCAACTTCGGATCCGTCCAGAGTCCCGGCGCTGCTTCCCAATAGTCGTCGACCGTCGCGACATCGCTGTTTCCCTGCCGCCGGTGGCCACCGCTACCGCGCCGGCCTCACCGACTCGGCAGCTGGACCTGCCTACTTCACCATGCTGCCAGATAGGTCGCACCCTCATCTCAAATCACTTTATTTAGGCGTCAGTTGTCTGAATTTTTATTCTAGGCGAATCGATTCCCAATGGGAAGCAGCACCCCTCGAGGCGGCGGAGCTCCTAGGCTGCCGGTTGGCTGGTGTCTAACGTAAGGGTGCGGGGCTGCAAGTTCGCTGCGGAAGCAGCGCTTAGATGGCTATCTTAGAGTTGCGTGGGTTGAAGTTACTGCCGCCGCCGGATCTGGATGACGGGGAATCTTTGTGGATTGGCCTGGGGGCGGCGCAACCACGGCAGTGCAGTGGGGCGGGGAGCGGGGTTTTGGCCGGGGCCACGGACGGTGGAGGCAAGTTGCTCTGCCGTTGGTCGCTGGCTCTTCGGGGAAGATTCCTAACAGTGTCAGCCGGGAGGCACAAGACGGCCATCAAGCCATCCGGCGTAGACCAGATAGTACCAAAATAAAATAAAATCGTGTGACCCCAATTTAGTCTTCAGTCAACATACGTGTGACCACTCTCGTACCTTGCTGTTGATCTCTTAGTGTATTTCTTCAAATCAAAGAGATGTGTCATTCTTAACATTATGCATTATCTGCATCTTCAGCCACACTATCTTCCGACTCACCGCAGCTGCTCCAAGAAGGGAAGCATACACCAGAAGGGAGCTATAGTCCCCACTCAACAGTTCCCTGCATCGAATGCACATGCCCGACATGGACAGCCACAACAACTGCAGGGCCATCGACAAGTCAGCACATGATGGTCACTCCTATGGATAGCGGCCAGATAGGTTGTACCCTCATCTTACTTGTGTGCAACATTTATGGCTTTGTTATTCATCTAAGCATGGAAAATAGATTATCACATTTCACTGTATATTCATGCTGATCTCTTACTGGTCTTGTTCAGGAGTTAACGCTGTTCCATAGTTCAGCTAAGATACTTCTTCTTTAGGTAACGATGTTCCATAGTTATCATCCATCATCCAATGCTATCCCACAGGCTGGTGATTATAGTATTATACCACTTCTAGTATTACCTATGTTGTTCTTTAATACTTTTGTGTGCCATCTAGTTAATCTCGAGTACAAACGATACATATTCTGTAGCTTTCATCGGTGTTCTCCCTTTAGTTTTTGAGACCTGTTGCTACTAGTTAACCCCAGTCCTACTATTTATGTCGTCTCCTACAGACACTCATTACATATATCTAACTACTAGTTGTCTTCGACGCATGTCAGATATAATTGCACACACTGATATATCCACAAGAACCGCACGGAGCAATGTAAAGGCCAATAAACTCGATGTCAATGATACCCAATATGATGGAACATGTAAAGGCAGTTCTTTAGAAGACTTGCAGAAAGATGTTAAATCCTCTTCACCCCACAAGGTCCTTGCTCTAACTTGGCCCGTGATATGGGTACAACATGCATATAATGTCTTGGAGTGTATCTACTCTGTTGCAATGCCATGTGCTTAGCATGCTGATCATGCATGTAAATATGTCATGCCTTCCTGCTTTCAGTACCTATTCCATTCATGATCATGTTTTCAAATTCAAGTACTGTCGTGGTTTTGTCACGGCAGATGTCCTTACTGTCAGGACTTAGTCGCGAGGCCAACGCATCTATGTGGTAGCTTGAGAGGGGTTTAAGAAATATGGGTCTTGAAATACTCATCTGATATTTAGCCGGTTTGAAGGGTAAAACTTGCCGGTTTAATATTACCAAAATTGCCGGGTTATAAAAACTGATAATTTCGGGTCATGATTGTTTCCAACGCCGGTTCATGATTGTTGCCAACACCGGTTCATGATTATTGATGACGCCGGGTTATGATTGTTGTAGACACCGGGTCATAATGATTGGTGATGCCGGGTCAATCTGGTTTGCTCAAAATTGAAAATCGGAAGATATTTCTCCCTTATATCCATATTACCTGTAGCCCCCAAGTCTTGAACAGAACAAAGTGATGATTTGAGACTTGTTTCCATATAATTACTGCCACTTTGAAGACATCCATGTTGTTTATCTCAAGTAAAAACTGAATACTCCATATATGTAGCCCCCAAGTACCGGGTTGTCATGCTTGCAGCAACCTGGGACTTGTAATTGCTTATAAAAACTTCAATCATTGTAGCCCCCAAGGGTCGGGTCATTATGCAATAATGAGCAGGGACTTTGTAAATATAATCATGTAGACTTGAGCAGTGATGTGTAGCCCCCAAGGGCCGGCTTAGTAAGATAATACTGAACCGGGACTTGATATATACTTGAATGTTTGACAGGAGCAATTGGTAGCCTCCAAGGGCCGGCTCATTATGATATGATGAGTCGAGTCTTCAATAAGATGAGCAAAAAATGACTTTACATTAGCCCCCAAGTGTCATGGTCCATGCTCGCAGCGACATGAGACTTGCATATTTGATATAATCTCAATTTAAATAATGTAGCCCCCAAGTGCCGGGTCGTAATCCTGCAGCGACTCGGGACTATTCCTTCCATTGTGGAATAAATCATATCCATCGATAAAATAATATCCATTGCGCTAAAGCGACTTTGAAAACCTCAATAATACCGGTTATTAATAACCATAATAAAAATCCAGCCATGTTGGCTATTCAAGATAATAAAATCCGGTATGAAAACCTTATTCATTCAATATCATAATGAAAATTCAGCCAAGTTTGGCTATTTGAATAATATAACCCAATGATTTATAAGCGCGTGATTCCAATGGCGCAATCCAAATATATACTGGCGACTTATAGTCCAAAGCAAGGCCGGGTTAATAAACGCCGGTGATTTATAATCATGCTTTATGCAACCTGTTTCTGCATACAGCAAGTTTAAAGTGTCCTGGCGGTTTACCGCCGGACGGGTCATAATGCCCAACATATAACTGGTTTATAACCAAGGCTGCACTTAAGAATAATTAAATATGAAATACATCATACCTGTGACATTGAATCACATCGTTGGTTTACCAAATTTTTGTAGTTAGGGTGATAACCCAAATTTTGAGTACTGATAACTCCTCCCATATTGTGCCGGTTTATGATAAAACCGTTCCGGGTTGTGATAAACACCAGTTTATCCATATTCAATTCTGGCGACTTATTGTCGAAACCAGACCGGGCTAATAGTCTCCGGATTATAACTGATCATATACTGACAACTTGTAGTTGAAAGTCAAGCCGGGTTAATGAACACCGGTTTGAAAATATCACAAATCTTGTCAAAAGAAAGAAAAACTTAGCAAAAGGCAAATAAAAACCGTTGTAGTTGAGGCTTTTCACGGGCTGCCAGGCCCCAAATTCGAGGCTTTTCATGGGCTGCCAGGCCACTGAGTTAAACCATTTCACAAAGCCTTTTAAGATGGTCCTCAATCCTTAACCAATCATCGTTTTAACTTGACAAGTTCAGGGTCCTTTTCTGGAGTAACTTGTCAAAGTTCGAAGGGTCATACCAGGTTTACCTGGGCGGAGTGACTTGCTTAAATAGGCAGGTTAACCCGGGGTTTTAGGTGTATACACCAGGCTTCCAAGCCATGGCTTGATAGCCCATTACAAGTGTAGATTCTAAGTTCATTTCGATAGCAAAGAATCCCCAAGTAACGTTTTGAACTGTGCTCAGTGGGTGCCTATGTTTGAGTTGTTGTTTTACAACACTCTCTTTGGCCCCGGATTGATTTGGCTTTGAGCCGATCAAGAGGTGTGACTATGGTTCGGATATGACCAAGCCCCCAAGAGATGTTGTGGTATTGCGCTGATCAAGAGATGTAGCTATGGTTCGGATACGACCAAGCCCCCAAGTGATATGGTAGAAAGCTTTGATAAGCTAAATCAAGGGGTAAACTGGACGCTGCTTTATGAAATAGAAGCCCCCATGTTATCAATAATATGATAGGCCAATAAGGTGGGATACCCATGTTTGAACCGCGCATCATGGCAGCAGGTCCTGTTCGGCAACTTTTAACTTTTTGCAAGAGATAAATTCTTCTTGAACCGAGATTTTGAACCGGATATTGAGAGCTTCAAAGCTTTGTGGGAGAACAGATTTCCCTTGAACCGGATTGCAAACCGGCATTCTTCATTTTGAACCGGAAATTTTCTGATGGCCCTTAAACTCGAACTTGCGAGAAGTTAATTCCTTTTTGAACCGGAAATTCTTAAACCGGATTTGAAAGCTTCAGAGCTTTGTGGGAGAACAGATTTCCCTTGAACCGGATTGCAAACCGACATTCTTCATTTTGAACTAGAAATTTTCTGACGACCTTTAAAGTTTCATCCATATGGTAGTAGCCTCCGGGACCGGGTTATCTTTCCCTCCAACGTCCTGGGGTTCTTGACTTCACTGAAAACCGGCAACATTTATTGAGTCATATTACTGTAGCTCTCCGAGTCTCAAGGTGACCCGAGGAGTTGACTTGAGATTCTCCATATTTGACCGTGATATAATCCGGCATAACTTGTATATCATTGGTGTTGATAGCACGATGTGTATCCACAGAAGGTTGAGGTGACTGCGGCGGGTTATAGATGATCCCGTATGAGCCGTGTCAGCAACTCAGCCAATGGTTCCTTCCAACTGGCGATTTGAAGTTAACCAAACTGTAGTGGCGGCGACTTGTGCGCCTGCCCATTGAGCCACCCAGTGCAGACGGCGGTTGATAGTATATGATAATTTTCCACCATTTTATTGAAAGAAAACCGGGCTACCCAAGCTGTGACTCGCTCATGCTCAATAAATAGCTCATGCAGACAGGTGCGGCCCGGTATGTTGATGTAGACTAGGCCACAGGGACGGCGACTTGCGCACGTTCATTCATCGGGTGGTATGACACGGACGAAACACTGGTGCAGAACGTTGCTAGCGCATGCTGCGTGCCCGTAATATAAAACCTCATTTGTAATGAACAATTGTCCTGCGTCAAAAAATACCACATGCCAAAGTAATTGTTCACACAAAAATTAATATGTGCTATGAAAACAAACCGGACGAATATCACCTGATGTTTTTTGTTCGGACAACGGATGATCCGTTGATTGCAACAGAGACGGTTTAGGCAGGTCGGCGACTCAATATGGTCCCGGCGGTTCAAGCAGAAACCCTTCGGGTTATTCTCTGGGTCCTTAACACCCGGCACGGGCGGTGTAGATGCATACGTCGCCTCCGACGCCGGCGCACAAGGCCGGATCATACCTTGGCCATGAGTTAATCGACCTGTGTATACAATAGCATACCTCAAAAAAAATCTTTTGATGATATTTAATTATACCAAGTAAGAGTTTTAGAAAAATAGCACCTGATTGTTTTTTGTTCGGCAAGTCATTAGAACCTCCCTTTTTTATCTCTGCTCCGGGTGCAAACGCCTTGTAGTGCATACTTGCCCCGTTCTTCAGTTGGTGCTAGCTTTGCTAGTATTTTACACTGGCTCGGATCTTGATGTTGGGAAGATTGACTCAACCTTAGTCATAGCACGTATCTGCTCAAAGCTGTAGATGCGGTTCTGCGACGGCACAAGGTAGCCGAAGACGCACTAGAAGGCGGTCAACGAGTGGTGAGGCCTCGCAAACAGTGGCAGAAGCAGCCGGTGACTTGGCCCAAGGCCGGGGTGGCTCGAGGGTGGCCAGACCCTGCCCGGAGAATTGACAGCTGGCCCGAACAATAAGCCGGGGAGCGTGGAAGTGGCCCAGCGGAACGGGGTGCATGGGGCAAGCAGTGGCGAGTCGGCAGAGCTCCGGCGCGGCGAGGAGGTGTTGAAACATCTGACACTTCATTTGCGGCAGAGCGTGGCAAAGGCAAGACTGCTCGCGTCGGGGCGACTCAACTCGGCAGAGGCGGCCGACGAGGTAAGGTCGCTGAGGTGGCAGCTCGCAATAAGGCCGGAGGCGACTCAGGGTGTCGTAACGGTGACTTGGAGGCGAGGACACTGCAGCGCTCGCTCGGAGGCAGCGGCTCGCGGCAAATTGGAAACGGCCATTTGACCGTAGAAGCAGGAATGTGACCAGCTTAGGGCCGCCAGGGGAGGACGCAGGCGAGGCTTGGTGGCGACTTGGAGGTAGCAGCTCGGTTCCGGGGGCGGTTCAGGGGAACGGGGCTGATAACCCACCGGGCGGCTGCTCTGGAGGTGAGGTAGAGCAAAGCCGGCGGCAGTTCGCTGGGCTCTGCCTGCCGGCGGCTCGGTGCGGCCGCGTCACAGAGGCGTTGGCGGTGCGGCTCACGGCAGAGCAGCGGCCGGAGGTCGGGCTGTAGGGGCGGAGACCGCTGTCCAGAGCAGCGGCTTGATAACGATGGGTTAAAATAGCCTGGTGCAGGTAGCAGCGGAGGCAGGGGTAGCTTCATGGCGGCTCAACGGTGGCCGCCGGCGGAAAAGGAAAGTGGCGTCTTGATATGAAGGGCGGAGGTGACCGGCTAGCGAGGCCGGGCCGGCTTGAAGCGTCGAAGGGAGGCGAGCTACCATGACGGGTGGTGCAGACTGGCGGGTTTGCCTCCTCCGAGTCGTGGCCTGTTTTGATCAATCCGTGATTTTCTCCGGGTCGTGGCGGCCCCGTTTTTTTCTTGGTATTCACGTGCTAATCCCACATAGTAGCTTTTCTTCCTTTGAATCCTGAATTAACCTCTTGTAACTTCCTCGTGTGTCCGTAGCAATCGGAGTTAAAAAATCTTATCTTGTAGAGTCCTTCACGGGACGGAGTACCAATTAAAATAGTACTTGTTTTTATTGGTATGGGCTTGCTCATACGTACAGAAGTAGTACTTGCTACTTGATTTGCAACCCTCGGCTCGGCTCGAATCCGAACTGGCGGTTTGCGATCGGGGCGAAGGTGGCTCAGGGCCGGATCCGTCAGCAGCTCGCCGGAGGAGCTGCGTTCATAATTAGATCTTGTTCCGAGTCACGGACTGCTTTGCTGCTGATTGGACCTCAATCTCGTTTTTGACTTTGATTTCAACTGCTGCCGTCAGCACGCGCGACCCTCTGACAGGGCTAAATTTTCTGATGCCATGTTGACGTGCCTGCGGGAATCGGTACGGCGGGTTGTCGCTGTTTCTGATGGAAATTAAATCAGTTGAAATTTTGGATCTGACCGACCGTGAGCTTCTCCATTCCTGATAGAGATCCCTCCAAGAGCTCAACACCACCGTAGGCCGGCCTCGCGGTGGGCGCGAACTGTCGTGGTTTTGTCACGGCAGATTACCTTAGTGTGAGGACTTAGTCGCGAGGCCAACACATCTATGTGGTAGCTTGAGAAGGGTTGAGCGGAATCGAGAGACGCAACACAAGACAAGGATTTAGATAGCTTCGGGCCCCGGGAAACATCATCCGGTAATAGCCCTACATTCTGTTTGAGGCTAGATCTCATTATCATCACGAGGGAGTCGCCGATAAACCGGCTCTCTGTGTCTAGCCCTAGAGATTGTTTCTTCTTGCTTGTCCCTCTTTGGGGAGCCCTACCCCTCCTTATATATGTTGAAGGGGCGGGTTATATGTGGAGTCCTATTAGGATTAGGATTACTCTATTACAAGTGGAGTCCTAGTCTTCCTTCCTTTGTAGGAGAATATTCCTTATGTCTTCCTCTTAAACCAGCCCACCATTAACATAAACCGGCCTTTCATGAACCGCCCGTTGGGCCACCGGGTCTTGTCGCTCCTCTGACCAGCCTGCCAGATTACCAATGAATCGTAAACCGCCAGGTCCAAGCGGGTCGCCAGTGAATCGCCAAGCTCTAGCCGGGTCATACATCCGGTGGTTTATACCGCAGGGTATATCCCCGACAAGTACTGTCATTCTACTCTATCGCAATTCCATCTGCTTAATTTGGACATCATGCTTCCGAATATCTTATGCATTGTTATTCATCAGTATGTAATTCATTTGTCTACCATACCATGTTTTTTTACATTGAAGTGTTGTTCTAGTTCTCTGTTGCAATGGCATCTTAGTTTCCCAATCATAGACGTGTATGTTGCCTTAGTTTTTTCTGTACGTATTCCGCTAGCATACAATTTTACATTCAACTAGTGTTTTTTACTGTGCTGTCCTGTCGTATCCCTAGCTCTTACACCATACTCCCTCCGTCCGGATTACATGTTGCCGAAATGGATAAAAAAGGATGTATCTAGAACTGAAATACGCCTAGACCCATCCATTTTTCTGGATGGAGGGAATACATGTCAATATGTCATGCCTTTCTATTCTTGAGTACCTATTCCATCTCTCTGCTGTAGCATGTTTTATAAATTGAAGCACCATTCTTCTATACAAGGCATGCAAGGGGAAGATGACTATGTTAGAATCTGAAGGGTTACAAACTAGGTCTTTGCAAAAGATCCAAACGCCAGGAGATAAATAACCAACTCCAGTTTTTATAGATACTGCTCTAGCATAGAGAAACCCAACTCCTACTGATAATAAGAAGATTCCAGTGGCCAAAGAACTAGTCCGCTCCAGTCCAGCAAAAATATGTCAACTCCATTCTATGAAGCGTGTGCGTATCCTTGCATCATGAAATTTTATAGCATGCTGATCATATTTTCTACATGTTTCTTACCCATCTCTTTTAGAAAATAAGCTTAATAGATAGAAGAATTTCTGCAGTGGTATCGTCTGTGAGGAAAGATTCTTGCAGGAATTCTCTGTACTCCAATGCAGATGTAAGTACCTGTTGCATATCACTATATTTTTACATCAGCTTGTATTTTGTTAATCGGCGTGAATCCAACCTTTATCCTATCTAAATTTAGTTGTAGCAAAATGTATGATTAAAGGCCATAATGTTGATTTTTGTAAGGAAAACTGCCTGGTAGTTTTGCATCCTGAGCTGCATGAGTGTACCATCTCATATCAGTGGGTTTGATTACTTTGGTTCTGCAGTGGGTTTTCGGTGTTTTTTTACTGTGTTGTCCTATCGTATCCCTAGCTCTTACATCATACTCCGTCCGTCCGGATTACATGTCACAGAAATGGATAAAACTGGATGTATCTAGAACTGAAATACGCCTAGACCCATCCATTTATTTCCGGATGGAAGGAATACATGTCAATATGTCATGCCTTTCTATTCTTCAGTACCTATTCAATCTCTACTGTAGCATGTTTTATAATTGAAGCACCATTCTTCTATATAAGGCATGCAAGGGGAAGACGGCTATGTTAGAATCTGAAGGGTTACAAACCAGGTCTTTGCAAAAGATCCAAACGCCAGGAGATAATAAACCAACTCCATTTTTCATAGATACTGCTCCAGCACAGAGATACCCAACTCGCACTGATAATAAGCAGATTCCAGTGGCCAAAGAACTAGTCCGCTCCAGTCCAGCAAAAGAATGTCAACTCCATTCTCAGAAGTGTGTATCCTCGCATCATGAAATTTTATAGCATTCTGATCATATTTTCTACATGTTTCTTACCCATCTCTCTTTTATAGAATATGGTTAAATGATAGAACACTTCCTTCATTGGGATTGTATTCGAGGAAAATATCTTGCGGGAATTCTCTGTGCTCTAATGCTGATGTAAGTACCTGTTGTATATCACTATATTTTTACATCAGCATGTATTTTGTTAATCAGCGTCAATCCAACATTTATCTGATCTAAAATTAGTTGTAGCAAAATGTTAAAGGCGCCAATGTTGATTTTTGTAAAGAAAACTGCCTGGTAGTTTTGCATACTGAGCTGCATGAGTGTACTATCTCATATCATGCACATACTGAATTGTAGTGCTGCTCTGGTTGCCCATTCATTCATTGTGTCAATGTTGCTTTTGTATTACCTTACCTGGCTGATGATAGTTGTGCCATATTGTGTTAATTTGGTGTTGGCTAGTTGCCCAAACATTTGTTGTGCCAATGTTGCTTTCCTATTATCTGACTTGGCCAATGATAGCAATGCTAGTGTCTTAATTTGGTGCAGGCTGCTGAAGATAAGAAGACAAACTCTGAAAACAGCAAGGCAACCCCATTGTTTCTTTCCAATAAATCTAGGCCAGGTAATATGCCAATAACTCATGATTAATCTGTTTGGTTCCCCTCCTAATTTATGTTATGATGCAGTGGTCGAGACACTCTCCACTATCAATAATACAAGCCTGCCAAAATCGCCATCTGAATCTGTTCAGTATCCTCTGTCTCGAATGCAACGGAAAAAATGTATGTTTGTGAACCAATTAATGGCTGAAGGAATGATGGAAATGGTGGAGGAATCAGAGGTGCAGAGTCATGCGACACAACAACTGATCAATGTTTTCAGAGACAGTGTAGCAAAGCAGCAGGAACTTGCCCACATTCTTATGGGCGTCATCCGTGCTGAGGTTGCAGATTGTGACATTGTAGATTGTTAGGTTCTGTTCATTTATTTGCCCTGGCATCAATCTTTGATTGCCCAGTGGATGTAATTTCCTGTAGTATATGCTGGATGTGCAACGTTTTTCCCTGTATGCCGTACCTTTGCTTGATCGGTTTTGGTCCTGTGCATAATTGCTCGTCGTAATGGGCTCAAATTATCTAATTTGGCCTAAAGACATGTAGGAAATTTAGTGGGCCCATTAAGTTAATGGGCCGTTACCAGGCCGAAAGTTAATGGTCGGCCCTCTTAACTCCCGGGTCGTTAACAGGATGACATCGAAGCGGGCAACAGGTGGGCCCAATTGATTTCACGGGCCGTTAAAAGGCCGTTACTAAGTTCGGGCTACATATGGCCCAACTATACTGTGGGCCTTTAGCAGGCCGAAAGAGATAACGGGCTTGTACAGGACCATGAAGAGCATGGGCCGCTAAGAGGCCGAAAGTCAGGTCGTATTGTAAATGGCCCAACTGTGTTGTGGGCCTTTAGCAGGCCGAAAGAGAAACCGGGCTGGTATTGGACCATGAAGGGCGTGGGCCATTAAAAGGCCAAAACTCAGGTCGGACTACAAATGGCCCAACTCATTTATGGTCCGTTAACAGGCTAAAAGGCACACAGGGCCGGGAATTGGCCCAACACTTAAATGGGTCGCTAAAAGGCCAAAACTCAGGTCCGACTACAAATGGCCCAACAGATATATGGGCCGTCACCAGGCTGAAAGACACACCGGGCCGAAAAGTGGCCCAACACTTAAATGGGTCGCTAAAAGGCCGAAACTCAGGTCCAACTACAAATGGCCCAACTGATTTATGGGCCGTCAACAGGCTGAAAGACACACTGGGCCGGAAATTAGCCCAACATTTAAATGGGTCGCTAAAAGGCCGAAAGATGTACATCGTGAAAATTGGCCCATCCACTGAATGGGCCGTTAACAGGCCAAAATCTCATCGGGCCGATATTGAGCCCAAATATATAGCGGGTTGTTAACGGGCTCGAACTGACGATGGGCTGCAATGGTGTCAAATCTTTAACGGGCCATTGACGGGCCGAATTGGCACATCTCGTATGGGCCGTTGGCTTAAATGGACCTGACACAAGTAGGCCTTATATGGGTCGGCCTGCTATTTTTTACTGGGCCGGCCTTTTTCACTAGAATGGGCCACTGTTTGGCCGTGCCACGTGTCGACCTATCATAGGCGCCTCCTGTCCAATGAGTGGATGACATATGTCCCAACAGTGAGGCAACACGTGTTTCCTCCGGTCAATGATGATTTTACACGTGGAAAATCCCCATTGGTCCGGGCTGTTAACGGGTTATCGGATCCAAAACCGGACCCGATAGCTTAACGGCGTTCTGTTATGGTGGATGCCATGTGTCGATCACCCTTGACGAAAGCACTTCTGTGACGCGCGATTTATCGTGATGGAAGTGGACACTTCCGTGATGATAATTTTGGTAATGTCATGGAACACTTCTATGACAGCACATGTATGACTATCTTGATTCTGTCATAAGTTTGTCATGGATGTACATGCATGACAGAAAATGTGACCTACTGTGACAAACACGTATCATCACGGAAGTGTATTTTTTGTAGTGATGGGCATGAGTCTGAAATACTAATTTCAACTCTTGGAACATCTCATATGCTCCATGGCGTTTCAGAAACGTCTTTGAAGCCCCGATTCTAAGCTGTTAAGTTTGGTGCACTAAACTATCAAGTAGTCATCATATCGAGCTTGCCAAACGTTCATAACGTCTGCATTTGCTCCTGCAATCGTTCTGTCACCTAGCGGTGCATCAAGGACATAATTCTTCTATGCAGCAATGATGATAATCCTTAGATCACAGATACAATCCGCATCATTGCTACTAACATCTTTCAACTTAGTTTTCTCTAGGAACATAACAAAAATAAAACAGGGGAGCTAAACGCGAGCTATTGATCTACAACATACATATGCTAATACTACCAGGACTAAGTTCATGATAAATTAAAGTTCAATTAATCATATTACTTAAGAACTCCCACTTAGATAGACATCCCTCTAATCATCTAAGTGATCACGTGATCCAAATCAACTAAACCATGACCGATCATCACGTGAAATGGAGTAGTTTTCAATGGTGAACATCACTATGTGGATCATATCTACTATATGATCCACGCTCGACCTTTCGGTCTCAATGTTCCGAGGCCATATATCTGCATATGCTTGGCTCGTCAAGTTTAACCTGAGTATTTCTGCGTGTGCAAAACTGGCTTGCACCCGTTGTATGTGAACGTAGAGCTTATCACACCCGATCATCACGTGGTGTCTCGGCATGACGAACTTTGGCAACGGTGCATACTCAGGGAGAACACTTATACCTTGAATTTAGTGAGAGATCATCTTATAATGCTACCGTCAATCAAGCAGAATAAGATGCATAGAAACATCACATGCAATCAATATAAGTGATATGATATGGCCATCATCATCTTGTGCCTTTGATCTCCATCTCCAAAGCACCTTCATGATCACCATCATCACCGGCGCGACACCTTGATCTCCATCGTAGCATCGTTGTCGTCTCGCCAACTATTGCTTCTACGACTATAGCTACCGATTAGTGATAAAGTAAAGCAATTACAGGGCGATTGCATTGCATACAATAAAGCGACAACCATATGGCTCCTGCCAGTTGCCGATAATTTTGTTACAAAACATGATCATCTCATACAATAAAATATAGCATCATGTCTTGACCATATCACATCACAACATGCCCCGCAAAAACAAGCTAGACGTCCTCTACTTTGTTTGTTGCAAGTTTTAGGTGGCTGCTACGGGCTGAGCAAGAACCGTTCTTACCTACGCATCAAAACCACAACGATAGTTCGTCAAGTTAGTGCTGTTTTAACCTTCTCAAGGACATGGCGTAGCCACACTCAGTTCAGCTAAAGTTGGAGAAACTGACACCCGCCAGCCACCTGTGTGCGAAGCACGTCGGTAGAACCAGTCTTGCGTAAGCATACGCGTAATGTCGGTCCGTGCCGCTTCATCCAACAATACCGCCGAACCAAAGTATGACATGCTGGTAAGCAGTATGACTTGTATCGCCCACAACTCACTTGTGTTCTACTCGTGCATATAACATCTACGCATAAACCTGGCTCGGATGCCACTGTTGGGGAACGTAGTAATTTCAAAAATTTCCTACGCACACGCAAGATCATGGTGATGCATAGCAACGAGAGGGGAGACTGTGTCCACGTACCCTCGTAGACCGAAAGCGGAAGCGTTACGACTACGCGGTCTATGTAGTCGTACGTCTTCACGATCGACCGATCCTCAGTACCGAACATACGACACCTCCATGTTCAGCACACGTTCAGCTCGGTGACGTCCCGCGAACTCACGATCCAGTAGAGTTCGAGGGAGAGTTTCGTCAGCACGACGGCGTGATGACGATGTTGATGAAGTTACCAACGCAGGGCTTCGCCTAAGCACCGCTACGTTATGACTGAGGTAGATTATGGTGGAGGGGGCACCGCACACGGCTAAGAGAGATCAATGATCATCTTGTGTGTCCTAGGGTGGCCCCTGCCCCCGTATATAAAGGAGCAAGGGGGGAGGCCAGCCGGCCCTGTAGGGCGCGCCAGGAGGAGTCCTCCTCCTCCTAGTAGGAGTAGGACTCCCCTCTTTCCTACTCCTACTAGGAGGGGAAAGGAAGGGGAGAAGGAGAAGGAAAGGGGGGCGCCGCACCCCCCCTTCCTAGTGCAATTCGGACAGGAGGGGAAGGGGCACGCGGCCTGCCCTGGTCGGCCACTCTTTCTCTCTCTCCACTAGTGCCCAACAAGGCCCATTAACCCCTGGGGGATTCCGGTAACCCCTCCGGCACTCCGGTAAAATCCCTATTTCACCCGGAAATCTTCCGATGTCCAAATATAGGCTTCCAATATATCAATCTTTATGTCTCGACCATTTCGAGACTCCTCGTCATGTCCACGATCATATTCGGGACTCCGAACTTCCTTCGGTACATCAAAACATATAAACTCATAATACCGATCGTCACAGAACTTTAAGCGTGCGGACCCTATGGGTTCGAGAACTATGTAGACATGACCAAGACACGTCTCCGATCAATAACCAATAGTGGAACCTGGATGCTCATATTGGTTCCTACATATTCTATGAAGATCTTTATCGGTCAAACCGCAAAACAACATACGTTGTTCCCTTTGTCATCAGTATGTTACTTGCCCGAGATTCGATCATCGGTATCTCAATACCTAGCTCAATCTCGTTACCGGCAAGTCTCTTTACGCATTCTGTAATGCATCATCCCGCAACTAACTCATTAGTCACATTGCTTGCAGGGCTTATAGTGATGTGCATTACCGAGAGGGCCCAGAGATACCTCTCCGACAATTGGAGTGGCAAATTGCTACCTCTTGAGCACTGCGTTGGTTTTCCCTTGAAGAGGAAAGGGTGACGCAGCAAAGTAGCGTAAGTATTTCCCTCAGTTTTTGAGAACCAAGGTATCAATCCAGTAGGAGGCTACGCGCGAGTCCCTTGTACCTACACAAAACAAATAAATCCTCGCAACCAACGCGATAAGGGGTTGTCAATCCCTACATGGTCACTTACGAGAGTGAGATCTGATAGATATGATAGGATAATATTTTTGGTATTTTTATGATAAAGATGCAAAGTAAAATAAAAGCAAAGGAAATAACTAAGTATTGGAAGATTAATATGATGAAGATAGACCCGGGGGCCATAGGTTCACTAGTGGCTTCTCTCAAGAGCATAAGTATTTTACGGTGGGTGAACGAATTACTGTTGAGCAATTGACAGAATTGAGCATAATTATGAGAATATCTAGGTATGATCATGATATAGGCATCACGTCCGATACAAGTAGACCGACTCCTGCCTGCATCTACTACTATTACTCCACACATCGACTGCTATCCAGCATGCATCTAGAGTATTAAGTTCATAAGAACAGAGCAACGCCTTAAGCAAGATGACTTGATGTAGAGGGATAAATTCATGCAATATGATAAAAAAACCCCATCTTGTTATCCTCGATGGCAACAATACAATACGTGCCTTGCTGCCCCTACTGTCACTGGGAAAGGACACCGCAAGATTGAACCCAAAGCTAAGCACTTCTCCCATTGCAAGAAAGATCAATCTAATAGGCCAAACCAAACTGATAATTCGAAGAGACTTGCAAAGATAACCAATCATACATAAAAGAATTCGGAGAAGATTCAAATATTGTGCATAGATAAACTTGATCATAAACCCACAATTCATCGGTCTCAACAAACACACCGCAAAAGAAGATTACATCGAATAGATCTCCACGAGAGAGGGGGAGAACATTGTATTGAGATCCAAAAAGAGAGAAGAAGCCATCTAGCTAATAACTATGGACCCGAAGGTCTGAGGTAAACTACTCACACTTCATCGGAGAGGCTATGGTGTTGATGTAGAAGCCCTCCGTGATCGATTCCCCTTCCGGCGGAGCTCCGGAACAGGCCCCAAGATGGGATCTCGTGGGTACAGAAGGTTGCGGAGGTGGAATAAGGTTTTTGGCTCCGTATATGATCGTTTGGGGGTACGTAGGTATATATAGGAGGAAGTAGTACGTCGATGGAGCAACAGGGGGCCCACGAGGGTGGACTGCGCCCCCCCCTACCTCGTGGCTTCGTCGAAGCTTCCTTGAGTTAGGGTCCAAGTCTCCTGGATCATGTTCGTTCCAACAATCACGTTCCCGAAGGTTTCATTCCGTTTGGACTCCGTTTGATATTCTTTTTTTGCGAAACTCCGAAATAGGCAGAAAACAGCAATTCTGGGTTGGGCCTCCGGTTAATAGGTTAGTCCCAAAAATAGTATAAAAGTGAATAATAAAGCCCAATAATGTCCAAAACAGAAGATAATATAGCATGGAGCAATCAAAAATTATAGATACGTTGGAGACGTATCAATCATCCCCAAGCTTAATTCCTGCTCGTCCTCGAGTAGGTAAATGATAAAAAGATAATTTTTGATGTGGAATGCTACTTGGCATAATTTCAATGTAATTCTTCTTAATTGTGGTATGAATATTCAGATCCGAAAGATTCAAGATAAAAGTTCAATATTGACATAAAAATAATAGTACTTCAAGCATACTAACTAAGCAATTATGTCCTCTCAAAATAACATGGCCAAAGAAAGCTCATCCCTACAAAATCATATAGTTTAGTCATGCTCCATTTTCGTCACACAAGAATGCTCTCATCATGCACAACCCCGATGGCAAGCCAAGCAATTGTTTCATACTTTAGTAATCTCAAACTTATAAACCCTCACGCAATACATGAGCGCGAGCCATGGACATAGCACTATGGGTGGAATAGAATATGATGATGGGGGTTATGTGGAGAAGACAAAAAAGGAGAAAGTCTCACATCAACGAGGCTAATCAATGAGCTATGGAGATGCCCATCGATTGATGTTAATGCAAGGAGTAGGGATTGCCATGCAACGGATGCACTAGAGCTATAAATGTATGAATGCTCAACAAAATAAACTAAGTGGGTGTGCATCCAACTCGCTTGCTCACGAAGACCTAGGGCAATTTGAGGAAGCCCATCATTGGAATATACAAGCCAAGTTCTATAATGAAAAATTCCCACTAGTATATGAAAGTGACAAAACAAGAGACTCTATATCATGAAGATTATGGTGCTACTTTGAAGCACAAGTGTGGTAAAGGATAGTAACATTGTCCCTTCTCTCTTTTTCTCTCATTTTTTTGGGCCTTCTCTTTTTTTATGGCCTTTCTCTTTTTTTTTATTCCTCACTTGGGACAATGCTCTAGAGAATGATGATCATCACACTTCTATTTATTTACAACTCAATGATTACAACTTGATACTAGGACAAAGTATGACTCTATATGAATGCCTCCGGCGGTGTACCGGGATATGCAATGAACCAAGAGTGACATGTATGAAAGAATTATGAATGGTGGCTTTGCCACAAAGACTATGTCAACTACATGATCATGCTAAGAAATATGACAATGATGAATGTGTCATGATAAATGGAATGGTGGAAAGTTGCATGGCAATATATCTCCGAATGGCTATGGAAATGCCATGATAGGTAGGTATGGTGGCTGTTTTGAGGAAGACATAAGGATGTTTATGTGTGAAAGAGCGTATCATATCACGGGGTTTGGATGCACCGGCGAAGTTTGCACCAACTCTCAATGTGAGAAAGGGCAATGCACGGTACCGAAGAGGCTAGCAATGATGGAAGGTTGAGAGTGCGTATAATCCATGGACTCAACATTAGTCATAAAGAACTCACATACTTATTGCAAAAATCTACAAGTCATCAAAAACCAAGCACTATGCGCATGCTCCTAGGGGGATAGATTGGTACAAAAAGACCATCGCTCGTCCCCGACCGCCATTCATAAGGAGGACAATCAAAGAACACCTCATGTTTCAAATTTGTTACATAACGTTTACCATACGTGCATGCTACGGGACTTGCAAACTTCAACACAAGTATTTCTCAAATTCACAACTACTCAACTAGCACGACTTTGATATTACTACCTCCATATCTCAAAACAATCATCAAGCATCAAACTTCTCTTAGTATTCAAAACACTCATAAGAAAGTTTTTACTATTCTTGAATACCTAGCATATTAGGATTATTTAAGCAAATTACCATGCTATTTAAGACTCTCAAAATAATCTAAGTGAAGCATAAGAGATCAAAAGTTTCTATAAAACAAATCCACCACTGTGCTCTAAAAGATATAAGTGAAGTACTAGAGCAAAACTATATAACTCCAAAAATATAAGTGAAGCACAAAGAATATTCTAATAATTTCCGAATCATGTGTGTCTCTCTCAAACGGTGTGTACAGCAAGGATGATTGTGGTAAACTAAAAAGAAAAGACTCAAATCATACAAGACGCTCCAAGCAAAACACATATCATGTGGTGAATAAAAATATAGCTCCAACTAAAGTTACCGATGGAAGTAGACGAAAGAGGGGATGCCTTCCGGGGCATCCCCAAGCTTTGGCTTTTTGGTGTCCTTAGATTATCTTGGGGGTGCCATGGGCATCCCCAAGTTTAGGCTCTTGCCGCTCCTTGTTCCATAATCCATCAAATCTTTCACCCAAAACATGAAAACTTCACAACAGAAAACTTAACAGGAAATCTCGTGAGCTCCGTTAGCGAAAGAAAACAAAAGACCACTTCAAGGTACTGTAATGAACTCATTCTTTATTTATATTGGTGTTAAGCCTACTGTATTCCAACTTCTCTATGGTTTATAAACTCTTTTACTAGCAATAGATTCATCAAAATAAGCAAACAACACACGAAAAACAGAATCTGTCAAAAACAGAACAGTCTGTAGTAATCTGTAACTAACGCAAACTTCTGGAACTCCAAAAAATCAGAAAAAATAGGAAGACCTAGGAAATTTGTTTATTGGTCAGAAGCAATTGGAATCAGTATTTTATCACGTTCTGGTGATTTTTAACAATTGTTTTCGTGAACAGAAAGTTTCTGGAAATTTCTGCAAGATCAAATAACTATCATCCAAGAAGATCCTATAGGTTTAACTTGGCACAAACACTAATTAAAACACAAAAACACATCTAACCAGAGGCTAGATCAAATATTTATTCCTAAACAGAAGGAAAAAGCAAAAAAATAAAAATAAAATTGGGTTGCCTCCCAACAAGCGCTATCGTTTAACGCCCCTAGCTAGGCATAAAAGCAAGGATACATCTAGGTATTGCCATCTTTGGTAGGCAATCCATAAGTGGCTCTCATGATAGATTCATATGGTAATTTTATTTTCTTCCTAGGGAATTATTCCATGCCTTTCTTTAATGGAAATTGGAATCTAATATTCCCTTACTTCATATCAATAATTGCACCAATCGTTCTAAGGAAAGGTCTACCAAGAATAATATGACATGAAGAATTGCAATCTATATCAAGAACAATAAAATCTACGGGCACATAATTCCTATTTGCAAAAATAAGAACATCATTAATTCTTCCCATAGGTTTCTTAATAGTGGAATCCGCAAGGTGCAAATTTAAAGAGCAGTCATCAAAATCACGGAAACCTAGCAAATCACACAAAGTTTTCAGATCGTGGAAACACTAGCACCAAAATCACACAAAGCATAGCATTCATGATCTTTAATCTTAATTTTAATAGTAGGCTCCCACTCATCATAAATATTTCTAGGGATAGAAACTTCCAACTCAAGCTTTTCTTCATAAGATTGCATCAAAGCATCAATGATATGTTTGGTAAAAGCTTTATTTTGACTATAAGCATGAGGGGAATTTAGCACGGATTGCAACAAGGAAATACAACCTATCAAAGAGCAATTATCATAATTAAATTCCTTGAAATCCAAAATAGTGGGCTTATTAATATCTAGAGTTTTGTTTTCTTCAATCCCACTTTTATCAAATTTAGCATCAAGATCTAAATACTCCGAATTTTTGGAACGTCTTCTAGGTAAAGGTGGATCATATTCAGTCCCATCATTATCAAGATTCATATTGCAAAACAAAGATTTAATAGGGGACACATCAATAACTTTTAGATCTTCATCTTTATTTTCATAGAAATTTGAAGAACACGCTTTCATGAAGCAATCCTTCTTAGCACGCATCCTAGCGGTTCTTTCTTTGCACTCATCAATGGAAATTCTCATGGATTTGAGAGAATCATTGATATCATGCTTAGGAGGAATAGATCTAAGTTTTAAAGAATCAACATCAAGAGAAATTCTATCAACGTTCCTAGCCAATTCATCAACTTTAAGCAATTTTTCTTCAAACAAGGCATTGAAATTCTTTTGCGAATTCATAAACTCTTTAACACGCGTCTCAAATTCAGAGGGCATCTTATTAAAATTTCCATAAGAATTGTTGTAGGAATTACCATAATTATTAGAGGAATTGCTAGGATAAGGCCTAGGATTAAAGTTTCCTCTATATGCGTTGTTACCAAAATTATTCCTAACAACAAAATTCACATCCAAAGATTCATTATTATTATCAATCAAAGTAGACAAAGGCATATCATTAGGATCAGAAGAAACACTCTTAGTAGCAAATAATTTCCTAAGTTCATCCATCTTTCCACTCAAAACATTAATTTCTTCTATCGCATGCACTTTTTTATTAGTAGATCTTTCAGTGTGCCATTGAGAATAATTAACCATAATATTATCTAGGAGTTTAGTAGCTTCTCCTAAAGTGATTTCCATAAAAGTGCCTCCCGCGGCCGAACCTAAAAGATTTCTAGAAGCAAAATTCAATCCGGCATAAATTTTTTGTATAATCATCCACAAATTCAAACCATGTGTAGGGCAATTACGTATCATTAATTTCATTCTCTCCCAAGCTTGTGCAACATGTTCATGATCAAGTTGCTTAAAATTCATAATATCGTTTCTAAGAGAGATAATCTTAGCGGGAGGAAAATACTTAGAGATAAAAGCATCTTTGCACTTGTTCCAAGAATCAATACTTTTTTTAGGCAAAGACGAAAACCAAGCTTTAGCACGATCTCTAAGAGAAAAAGGAAATAGCTTCAATTTAACAATATCATTGTCCACATCTTTCTTCTTTTGCATATCACACAAATAAACGAAGCTATTTAGATGAGTAGCGGCATCTTCACTAGGAAGGCCGGCGAATTGATCTTTCATGACAAGATTCAACAAAGCAGCATTGATTTCACAAGATTCAGTATCGGTAAGAGGAGCAATCGGAGTGCTAAGGAAATCATTATTGTTGGTATTGGTAAAGTCACACAATTTGGTATTATCTTGAGCCATCATGACAAACAAGTAATCCAACACACGAGCAAACAAGAGACGGGCAAGAAGAGGCAAACGGAAAAGAGAGGGCGAATAAAACGGCAAAGGTGAAGTGGGGGAGAGGAAAACGAGAGGCAAATGGCAAATAATGTAATGCGGGAGATAAGGGTTTGTGATGGGTACTTGGTATGTTGACTTTTGCGTAGGCCTCCCCGGCAACGGCGCCAGAAATCCTTCTTGCTACCTCTTGAGCACTGCGTTGGTTTTCCCTTGAAGAGGAAAGGGTGATGCAGCAAAGTAGCGTAAGTATTTCCCTTAGTTTTTGAGAACCAAGGTATCAATCCAGTAGGAGGCTACGCGCGAGTCCCTCGTACCTACACAAAACAAATAAATCCTCGCAACCAACGCGATAAGGGGTTGTCAATCCCTACAGTCACTTACGAGAGTGAGATCTGATAGATATGATAGGATAATATTTTTGGTATTTTTATGATAAAGATGCAAAGTAAAATAAAAGCAAAGGAAATAACTAAGTATTGGAAGATTAATATGATGAAGATAGACCCGGGGGCCATAGGTTTCACTAGTGGCTTCTCTCAAGAGCATAAGTATTTTACGGTGGGTGAACGAATTACTGTTGAGCAATTGACAAAATTGAGCATAGTTATGAGAATATCTAGGTATGATCATGTATATAGGCATCACGTCCGAGACAAGTAGACCGACTCCTGCCTGCATCTACTACTATTACTCCACACATCGATCGCTATCCAGCATGCATCTAGAGTATAAGTTCATAAGAACAGAGTAACGCCTTAAGGAAGATGACATGATGTAGAGGGATAAATTCATGCAATATGATAAAAACCCCATCTTGTTATCCTCGATGGCAACAATACAATACGTGCCTTGCTGCCCCTACTGTCACTGGGAAAGGACACCGCAAGATTGAACCCAAAGCTAAGTACTTCTCCCATTGCAAGAAAGATCAATCTAGTAGGCCAAGCCAAACTGATAATTCGAAGAGACTTGCAAAGATAACCAATCATACATAAAAGAATTCAGAGAGGATTCAAATATTTTTCATAGATAAACTTGATCATAAACCCACAATTCATCGGTCTCAACAAACACACCGCAAAAGAAGATTACATCGAATAGATCTCCACGAGAGAGGGGGAGAACATTGTATTGAGATCCAAAAAGAGAGAAGAAGCCATCTAGCTAATAACTATGGACCCGAAGGTCTGAGGTAAACTACTCACACTTCATCGGAGAGGCTATAGTGTTGATGTAGAAGCCCTCCGTGATCGATTCCCCTTCCGGCGGAGCTCCAAAACAGGCCCCAAGATGGGATCTCGTGGGTACAGAAGGTTGCGGCGGTGGAATTAGGTTTTTTGCTCCGTATCTGATCGTTTGGGGGTACGTAGGTATATATAGGAGGAAGGAGTACGTCGGTGGAGCAACAGGGGGCCCACGAGGGTGGAGGGCGCGCCCTAGGGGGGTAGGCGCACCCCCCTACCTCGTGGCTTCCTCGAAGCTTCCTTGACTTAGGGTCCAAGTCTCCTGGATCATGTTCGTTCCAAAAATCACGTTCCCGAAGGTTTCATTCCGTTTAGACTCCGTTTGATATTCCTTTTTTGCGAAACTCTGAAATAGGCAAAAAACAGCAATTCTGGGCTGGGCCTCTAGTTAATAGGTTAGTCCCAAAAATAATATAAAAGTGAATAATAAAGCCCAATAATGTCCAAAACAGAAGATAATATAGCATGGAGCAATCAAAAATTATAGATACATTGGAGACGTATCACAAATCCTAATCTCGATCTATGCCAACTCAACAAGTACCATCGGAGACACCTGTAGAGCACCTTTATAATCACCCAGTTACGTTGTGATGTTTGGTAGCACACAAAGTGTTCCTCCGGTAATCGGGAGTTGCGTAATCTCGTAGTCATAGGAACATGTATAAGTCATGAAGAAAGCAATAGCAGTAAACTAAACGATCAAATGCTAAGCTAACGGAATGGGTCATGTCAATCACATCATTTTCCTAATGATGTGATCCCATTCATCAAATGACAACTCATGTCTATGGTTAGGAAACATAACCATCTTTGATCAACGAGCTAGTCAAGTAGAGGCATACTAGTGACACTCTATTTGTCTATGTATTCACACATGTAACAAGTTCCGGTTAATACAATTCTAGCGTGAATAATAAACATTTATCATAAAATAAGGAAATAAATAATAACTTTATTATTGCCTCTAGGGCATATTTCCTTCAATTAATAAGTCTACTTCATGAACCGCCATCTTCAACATCTTCATGAGCTTTGTTTTGACGAACCGCCATTGGGATAACCCGGCCTCTCCTGGGCGGGTCATACCCAATAGTCATATCCCCAACATTAGGCCCCAGGTTGATTTGAACTTGTTCATGTCAATATTCAATACTTAGAAAAAATCCTTCTTCATTTTTTTTTGCAAGATATCGTAACCCACCATGACGTCATCTCCTGGAATTACGGAAACCCGCCATGACATCATCTGTCATTGATTTCGCACAATATCCAGCATATCTTAATAGATCCTTATCTTTAATAACTATCCCGAAGATCGAGGCGTCCGAGCAACTGGATAATCATTCTTTGGCCTCCTCAATTTTCGCGCCCGCCTGTTACCCCTTTCCTTATAAATAGGGTCAGGCAGCCTTTTCATTTTCCCCCTTTTCCTTCTCGTCTTCAACCTCTCTCTTCACGACGCATCTGCACACTTCCGCACCGCCGCTGTCGAGCTCGTCAGCTTCCTCAACTCCGGCCGCTGCATCAACCTGAACGAATCCAGAGAACTGCGGCGCCTCTCCGTTGCTCATCAGATCCAGTAAGCACATTACTTTCATCACTGTCGATCTCCATTAGGGTTTTCTGAAGTTCTTAGGAGTTCATCGTCGTTCTTGACCATACCTCTGTTTACTCCTTTCTTTGATCCAAAAACAACCTTTAAAGTATACGGAATCAGTTTCTGTACCTTCTTTTAATCACTGAACATGCTTCCCAGATGCAGAAATCTTGCCAATATACTAGTTCTTCCACTGCTGCGATATTAGGTTTTGATTTTATTTTCTTTTTTGAACAGCGTCAGATCCAAAGTTGACTGCATCAATCTGTAAAACCTGTTTATCCAACACTTAGCAGAATTCGCTCTTGATAGATCTTAAAATACCCTTACTGTCATGGCGGCTTACACCACTAGTTATAATTAGTCATATGTCATTAGGCCCCGTTTAAGCCGCCAATGTGAATATATGCTGCAACGTTCATCTCTGGCTTAACAAATCCACTTCAACCGGCATATTTTTCTTTCTTTTAGGCTTCTTCCCTCATAATGCCGAAGACAGTTACCTCATGTAATTGGGTTCCTTCTATTGTCACTGAAAGCATGCTCGAGGACTCTGTCAAAGTCAGCTTTTTACCAGCAAAGAACATCATGCATTGGCGCGCTCCCAAACCAAATGAGAAAAAACCTCAGCCGAAGGATGATGAGATCATTGTTTTTACTAATATATGAATCTGGGTTTTTCCCCACCTGGATCCAAATTTTTCCGAGACATTCTTCACTTCTTTCAACTTCATCCTCAAGATATCGGACCCAACTCTGTGTCAAACATCTGTAATTTTCAAGTCTTCTGCGAAGTATACCTTCAAGAGGAACCCAGTGTAGAACTCTTCAGATAATATTTTTATCTGAACCGGCAGAACGAGTTTACTAACGGACCCAGCTTAGAGCTTGGCGGGGTCTCAATTCAACGGAGAAGAGATGCGATCTTCCCCTATGCTCGCCTACCGAGTCACCCCAAAGATTGGAACCAAACATGGTTCTATTGTAAAGATACTTCTCCGATTGATGAAAATCCACTGCCGGGTTATCGTGTCCAGTGGCTCGACCCAAAGCATCATCTTCGCGAAAAGCTTACTACTGCTGAACGGTCCAAGCTTGCACCTACTATTTCAAACGTCAAACTGAAAGTGCAACTATCCCTGGGTGGTTTTGGTAATTACTAACAACATATAGCTCATTGAAGTAATGCTATTTCAAGATAAATATTTCAGGAAGGTTCAATGATTGGCATGGCATGGATTAGGAATGTGGACCCCTTAAAATGCTAACGACACATATTGGCTCAAGCTCAAGACTCTACATTTTATTTTAGTGATCCAAGATCACATTGAGTCCATAGGAAAAGACAATACTATTAAAAGGGGATGAGGTGTTGCTTAATGGCTTTCTTGCTCAAAATTTTTAGTGATATGCTCCCAAAGCCCTCAACCACTTTCTCATATCCACATATGTCCCAAACCAAAAGTCAAACTCGGCCCCGCCGATTTGATCCATCCGGCGCCACCGAGTTCATTTGACATAGACACTGCCAGAAACCCTAGTCACTTCGGTCTTACTGATAGGGATCTCGGTCTCACCGAGATGGGATTGCAAACTCTCTGTTTCCCTTCGTAACGTTTCGGTCCAACCGAGATGAGCGATCGGTCCCATCAAGTTAGCAATGCAAACTCTCTGTTTCCCCTTCATAACATTTCGGTCTCAACGAGATGAGCGAATTGGTCCCATCGAGTTTTCCTGACAAACTCTCTGGTTAGCTTATTACCAAAATCGGTCTCACCGAGTTTGTGTAATTGGTCTCACCGAGATTACGTTATGCCCTAACCCTAATGAAATCGGTCCCACCGAGTTGACATATCGGTCCCACCAAAAAGCCTAACGTTCACATTTTGAACTAAATCGGTCTGACCAAGTTTTCTGATTTGGTCCCACCGAGTTTGGTAAATTGTGTGTAACGGTTAGATTTTGGTGTGGATGCTATATATACCCCTCCACCCACTCTTCATTCAAGGAGAGAGCCATCAGAACATGCCTGCACTTCCAGCATACATTTTCTGAGAGAGAACCACCTACTCATGTGTTGAGGTCAAGATATTCGATTCCAACCACATAAATCTTGATCTCTAGCCTTCTCCAAGTTGCTTTCCACTCAAATCATCTTTCTACCAAAATCCAAATCTGTGAGAGAGAGTTGAGTGTTGGGGAGACTATCATTTGAAGCACAGGAGCAAGGAGTTCATCATCAACACACGATGTATTACCTTTTGGAGAGTGGTGTTTCCTAGACTGGATAGGTGTCACTTGGGAGCCTCCGTCAAGATTGTGGAGTTGAACCAAGGAGTTTGTACGGGCAAGGAGATCGCCTACTTCGTGAAGATCTACCGTAGTGAGGCAAGTCCTTCATGGGCGATGGCCATGGTGGGATAGACAAGGTTGCTTCTTCGTGGACCCTTCGTGGGTGGAGCCCTCCGTGGACTCGCACAACCGTTACCCTTCGGGGGTTGAAGTCTCCACAGACGTGGATGTACGATAGCACCACCTATCGGACCCACGAAAAAAATCTCCGCGTCTACATTGCGTTTGCTCCCTCCAAACTCCTCCCTTTACCTTCATATACAAATGTTTTACGTTCTGCTGCTATACGCTTAGACTTGCATGTGTAGGTTGATTGCTTGACTTGTGCTAAGTTGCTAAAATCTGCCAAGACTTAAAATTGGGGAAAGGCTAAGTTTTTATTTGGTCAAGTAGTCTAATCACCCCCCCTCTAGACATACTTTCGAACCTACAAGTGGTATCAGAGCTTTGGTCTCCATTTGCCTTGATTTCCATAGCTTTTGGTGATCATAGCCTTGGTTTCACAACCTAGAAGAGTATGGCGTCTAGTGAGGGAAATTACCACCGTAGAGGTCCTTACTTTGATGGTACTAATTTTGCTGGTTGGAAGCATAAGATGAAAATGCATATTCTTGGACATAACCCCGCCGTTTGGGCTATTGTGTGTATTGATTTGCAAGGTGAATTCTTTGATGGGAGAGAACCAAACCGTGAAGCTACCGCGGAAGAGTTGAAGATGCTGCAATACAATGCTCAAGCTTGCGATATCCTCTTCAACGGATTATGCCCCGAAGAATTCAACAAAATCAGCCGTCTTGAGAATGCAAAGGAAATTTGGGATACTTTGATTGATATGCACGAGGGTACCGACTCCGTCAAGGAATCCAAATTGGATGTGCTTCAAAGTCAACTTGACAAGTTCAAAATGAAGGATGGTGAAAGTGTCACTGAAATGTACTCTAGGCTTGCTCTCATCACAAATGAGACTGCCGGCTTAGGAAGCGAAGAGATGACCGATAGATTCATCATCAAGAAGTTCCTAAGAGCCTTGGATGGAAAATATGATACCGTGTGCACATTGATCCAAATGATGCCCAATTACAAAGATATCAAGCCAACGGAAGTCATTGGAAGAATTGTTGCTCATGATATGTCACTCAAGGATAAGGAAGAGCTTCACAACAAGTCAAGTGGTGCTTACAAAGCCTCATGTGATGCTCCTACATCATCAAGTGAGAAACAAACCTTCAATGAAGAATTGAGCCTAATGGTGAAGGATTTCAACAAGTTCTATAAGAGTAGAAGCAAGGAAAGAAGTTCCAAGTCAAGGTCCTACACTGACAAAAGATCTTCGAGTCGTGAGTGTAATTGCTACAATTGTGGAAGACCCAGACAATACTCCAATGAGTGTACGACCCCCTACAAAATAAGAGAAGATTCTCCCAAAAGAAGAAGTAGAAGAGAAGAATCACCAGCAAGAGAGAGGAGGAGTAGAGATGATCGTTATGAACGAAGAACCTCTCGCAAAAGCAAGGATTCGAAAAGGAAGGACAAATCATCAAAGAGCCACACAAAACAAAGACATCAACCTCACGTTGGTGAATGGGCATCCGGCTCCGACTCTGACCATCACTCCGAGAGAAGTTATCACTCTGACTCCGAATATACTCAAGATGAAGGTATTGCCGGTCTAGCACTTGTGTCAACCAAGTCCTATGACATATTTGACTCACCAAATGACGGAATTGGAAGATGCTTCATGGCTAAAGGCCCAAAGGTATCACACCCTGAGTATGTTGATTTAAATAGTGATGAAGATGATTTGTTAGGTGATGATGATTTACTTGTTGACAACTCTAGTGATGAAAACTATGATGAGCTTGCTATTAATCATGCTAATCAAGATAAAATGAATGACCATGATAAGAAGGAGATTGAGCGTCTAACTAAAGAACTAAACACTCTTAAGTTAGCTCGTGAAACTACCTTAGAAGATCATCGAGAACTTTTAAAGACTCATGAGAAGCTACGCTTTGAAAAGCTCAATCTTGAGCAAGAGCATGGGTTTTTAAAAGCAATCAATGATGATCTTCGTAAGAAAAGTTCTTCTTACATTGCCAAGTGTTTACTCTTGTCTACTTACATGTCACAAGTAAAATCTAGCAACAAGAGTAAGAAAGATTCTTCATCTAGTACTAACAATAACCATGCTAAATCCAATGTTGTTGCTTCTAGTAGTTCTCTTCATTCCACTAATGATTCTCTTAGCCAAGTTACACTTGAGCAAGAAAATAGCTTATTGAAGGGAATTATAGAGAAAGGTGTTTACAAGAGCCTTCCCGGGAGCAAGCAATTTGAGGAAATTGTACGCAAGCAAGGAAGGCACCGGAAGAATCAAGGAATTGGCTTTGAACGAAAGTTCAATGCCAATGGAGTTGAGTGGGAAGAAGATGAATACCCCAAGACGAAGTTTGTTCCTCAAAAAGAGAATATGATCCTACTTCTTTCCAAGGGACACAAGCTCAAGATGATCTTCCACCACAAGACCACAAGAAAAAAAAGGCAAGGACAAGCTTCAAGAGGAGATTGATGCGTTTGAAGAAGCTCCCAAGGCCTTGGTCAAATGGGTTCCCAAGACTACATCAAGTTCTACTTCGTCAAGTACGACTACAACTCCAAGGATTCCCATCAAGATGATGTGGATCCAGAAGAAGAAGAACTAGAGAGTTCTTGAGGGTGACTCCGCCAACATACTTCACACATATCATTTTGACAAGGACAAGTGCAAACAACTTCCACATCTTGCACTAGTTCAAGGAGTCACAAACCCTCTTGTTGGTAAGACAAGGGACAAGGTAACCAAATGCTTTCATGGACATCATCTTGTGTGAACATCAATCTATGTCTATGGATATCCTTGTTTGTTCCTTGTGGGACTAACCCGTGTAGGTATTGAAAGTGTAACTCACTCCAATGGATTGCTCCGAATGATCTACATCAACATTGAGCGTCCACATCTTCAACACCTACATGAAGTAATCATCGACAAAACCCAAGGTTAGTTCATCCCTCTTAGGGGGGGATATCACATCTAGGGGGAGCTTTACTGAAATCAATTGATCTAAAGCAACTCTAATGGTGTGAACACAACAATGCTTTATGTAAAAGTGGTAACCCCACTTGTGCTTAAACAATGAGTATGACCTATGATCAAATGTTCTCATTTGACTCCTAAGTCAATATACTCATATATAGATGACCTAGTCATCGCCAAATTGCTTGATAGATGCTAGAGTGTTTATGCATGCTTTGCCACATACTTCATTTGCCATTTTATTGTGTGAGCATGTTGATTGCATATTTTACTCATTCGAGGAGATCTATTTGTTGTTTTGATTGATTGGCTCTTTCTCTTTTGCCAAGTGGATGGACAAGAATGCCTAAGAACTCCATCTAGCTATCTATGCTTTTCTCGTCTCAAAATCTATTCATGCTACATCACAAAGTTTGATCAAATTAGGATTCGAACCAGTCTGTGTGAGGAGCACTCGGAGTCCCCGATTCGTCATAGACTTAAACATACAAAAACTCTTTGTGCATTTTGGTCTGACCGAGTCATCCACTTCGGTCACACCGAGTTCACTAAGTTGATCTAGGTTTTCAATCTCGGTGCAAGCGATTTGAACTTTTCGGTCACACCGAGTTGTAGTAAACGCTTGCGATTCTGCATCTCGGTGCCACCGAGTTGTTTCACTCAGTCACACCGACAGGGTCGGGATATATATACCCACGGGTGAGATTTTGGAAATTTCTTCAAACTCCTCAGCCCGCGCGTGTCTTGCTCTGCCGCCTCGGGTCTCCGGATCATCTCCTCGTCGCAAGTGACCTCCCGCCGCTGGTTTCTGTCGCTGTCAACAGGAATCTGCTCCTCCGTTGCCGCCGTAGCAAACTGCCGCCGAACTAGGGTATGAGTTCGATCTTTTGTGCTAGTTCCCAACTCCGATTCCTAGCACATTGCTTTGCCATGATCATTGCCACGTATGAAATCAATCTATCCAGATAAAACACCCTTTAGTTAAGGTTTGATTCGAAAATTTAGGGTTAGGTTTCCGCTGAACTCATCTCGGACCAACCGAGTTGTAGAAATTGGTCTCGCTGATTTGGCTTAGGCCATTGCACATGCGCTTTTCGGTTCGACCGAAAATTGCAAATCGGTGCGACCGAGTTCAACTCTCTATGAAACCCTAGCAATCTCGGAGCCACCGAACTGTGACTCGGTCTGACCGAGTTCACTAGTTTAGGTTCCAAAAGTTGCTTTGGTATCACCGAGTTTAACAAATCAGTAGCTCCAAAATGATTTCAGTGGAGAACTAAAACTAAGTTTTTGACTCATCTGTTTTGCAAAAACTCTGCACTTTGTGATGCTCACCCATTCTATCTCATCTATATCTATTCACAGGGTCTGCTGACAGTTTACTTGCCAGAATGTCTGACCAAAGTGACAGACGGAATAGATCTGAAGAGCAAGTGCAAATGAGTGAGGGCACTAGTCCCTCAAGCAGCTATGATGAGGGCAGCAGGAGCACACCAAGTAACTTTCCCAAGGCAGCCACTAGAACAAGGAAGAAGAGAACATGAGATTCAGAGGATGAGGACTATGTAGCTACGGAGGAGGAAGTGAGATCCAAAAAGAAAGTTCTGGAGAAAAAGTATACCTCAGCTGTTGCAACAAAACCAGGGTTGAACAAAAAGGCACCTGCCAAAAGAGTTCCTATGTCAAAGGCCAGTCCGATCCATATGTTGTGAGAAGGAGAACTGCAGTGGACTACAGGTTCCACACCAAAGAACAACAAGACTTCTGTGAGACCATTCTTCTTGACAAGAAGCCTATTGTCTCTGATATGAAGTGGGTTGATTGGAAGTTCATTGATGAGAATGAAGATTACTTTCCAGGAGTACATGAAAGCTTCAAAGCTTGTGGAGTTGACAAGTTTGTTGGACAGAAGCTCACCAAATGGAATGATGAGCTAATCATGCAATCCTATTCTATAGCTCATTTATATCCAGATGGTAAAATAGTGTGGATGTCTAAAGGTACAAGGTACCAATCAACTGTTGATGAATGGGCCAAGTTTATCAATGCCCCAAAAGAGCATGAGGATGATTTGGATGTGTATGCCAAGAAGAAGAAAGACCACAACTCTATGGCTAATATGTACAAGGAGATCCCGGACAAAGCTTTGGAGGCACATAAGTTTGGATCTGTACATTATCTGCTGTCTGGTCTTCCTACAATCAACACAATCTTGAGGCACTCTGCTACCCAAATCTAGAGGTCACAAGATGATCAGAGGCCATTCAATCAACTTGCTGCAAATTTTTGATGTGCCTCAGAAGTTCAAAGTCATGGGTCTGATTGTTGAGACAATCAAGAGGACTATTGCAGATCAGAAATGATCTTGTGGGTATGCTCCACACATTCAGGTGCTCATCAACTCCAAGATGGGCACATGCACTTATTTGTTGGACAAGGAGCATTTACCCTTGCACCCAGAATTTGAGTATAACACAGTTGTGATGAATGAGGAAGATCCCACCTCAGAACAAGCACAAGAGAAAAGAGCAAAGGCAATGGCAGAAAAAGCTACAAAGATGCCAAGTGCTGAAGAGGCATCTCAAGTGTTCTTGAAGAGCAAGAAAGATCAGCTAGCATATCTGATTCAGGCAACATTGAGGATTGAGAAGGGCTTGGCCACCCTGACTCAAAATGAGGAGAGCTTGGAGAGGATTATAGAAACAAAGTTCTATGATCTTGATCTGAAAGTCACTGAGATACAGACTACAGTTGAGCAGCTCCAGGAGGAAGCAGAAAAGAAGAAAGGGAAGGCAACAACAGATGCTTTTCAGCGAGTGCCAAGCGGTCAGTTACAGTGCGAGTGCCAGATACGAGAGCTACTTCATCTGCACCAGCAGCAATAGCTTCAGTGCCACCTCCAGCAGCCACTCCACCAGCTCCAGCTACATCTACAGATGCCTTCATCCTTGGAGTTCTCTCTACACCACCTCCCGAAGACCAAGCCTGAGAGACGCATAGCACTATGCATTTTCGAACTTTTTGGTAACTTGTTGCCAAAGGGGGAGAAATGTATAGATCATAGGCTTCGAGAGAGAGTGTTTTGATTCTTTGTCTCTCTTGCTATTTGGTTGAACTTTTTGTGTGTGCTCGTTTGATACTTGTTATGTCTGTGTGTGAGATGCTTGTATGATCATGTGTTTGATCATATGCTACTTTAATGTTTGCTTGGATATCTCATATATGATCATTCACTTTTCTTGGTGATGAGTGCATGTTTTTAATTTCTATCATTTTGAGCGCTCCACCAAGATGTATGTGATATGGAAGAGTAACCCATGATCCTAATCGATTGTGCATTTGCATTCAAAAGCAAATTTTAAATAATGCACAAATTTAGGGGGAGCTCTTGCTTATCACATACTTCTCAAAGCGACGATGTATTTAAATATTATTATCATTTGTCGAAGCATTGATCTATATGTTGTCATCAATTACCAAAAAGGGGGAGATTGAAAGTGCAACTATCCCTGGGTGGTTTTGGTAATTACTAACAACATATAGCTCATTGAACTAATGCTATTTCAAGATAAATATTTCAGGAAGGTTCAATGATTGTCATGGCATGGATTAGGAATGTGGACCCGTCAAAATGCTAAGCACACATATAGGCTCAAGCTCTAAGACTTTACATTTTATTTTAGTGATCCAAGATCACATTGAGTCCATAGGAATAGCCAATACTATTAAAAGGGGATGAGATGTTGCTTAATGGCTTTCTTGCTCAAAATGCTTTGTGATATGCTCCAAAAGCCCTCAACCACTTTCTCATATCCACATATGTCCCAAACCAACAGTCAAACTCGGCCCCACCGATTTGATCCATCCGGCGCCACCGAGTTCATTTGACATAGCCACTACCAGAAACCCTAGTCACTTCGGTCTTACCGATAGGGATCTCGGTCTCACCGAGATGGGATTGCAAACTCTCTGTTTCCCTTTGTAATGTTTTGGTCCAACCGAGATGAGCGATCGGTCCCACTGAGTTAGCAATGCAAACTCTCTGTTTCCCCTTCTTAATATTTCAGTCTCACCGAGATGAGTGAATCGGTCCCACCGAGTTTGCCTGACCAACTCTTTGGTTAGCTTATTACCAAAATCGGTCTCACCAAGTTTGTGTAATCATTCTCACCGAGATTACGCTGTGCCCTAACCCTAATGAAATCAGTCCCACCGAAAAGCCTAACGTTCACATTTTGAACTAAATCGGTCTGACCGAGTTTTTTGATATGGTCCCACCGAGTTTGGGAAATTGTGTGTAACAGTTAGATTTTTGTGTGGAGGCTATATATACCCATCCACCCACTCTTCATTCATGGAGAGATCCATCAGAACATGCCTACACTTCCAACATACATTTTCTGAGAGAGAACCACCTACTCATGTGTTGAGGTCAAGATATTCGATTCCAACCACATAACTCTTGATCTCTAGCCTTCTCCAAGTTGCTTTCCACTCAAATCATCTTTCCACCAAATCCAAATCTGTGAGAGAGAGTTGAGTGTTGGGGAGACTATCATTTGAAGCACAAGAGCAAGTTGTTCATCATCAACACACCATCTATTACCATTTGGAGAGTGGTGTCTCCTAGATTGGTTAGGTGTCACTTGGGAGCCTCCGTCAAGATTGTGGAGTTGAATCTAGGAGTTTGTATGGGCAAGGAGATCGCCTACTTCGTGAAGATCTACCCTAGTGAGGCAAGTCCTTCGTGGGCGATGGCCATGGTGGGATAGACAAGGTTGCTTCTTCGTGGACCCTTCGTGGGTGGAGCCCTCCGTGGACTCGCTCGACCGTTACCCTTCGTGGGTTGAAGTCTCCATCAACATGGATGTTCGATAGCACCTCCTATCGGAACACGGAAAAAATCTCCGCATCTACATTGCGTTTGCTCCCTCCAAACTCCTCCCTTTACCTTCATATGCAAATGTTTTACATTCCGCTGCTATACTCTTAGACTTGCATGTGTTGGTTGATTGCTTGACCTGCGCTAAGTTGCTAAAATATGCCAAGACTTGAAATTGGGAAAAGGCTAAGTTTTTATTTGGTTAAGTAGTCTAATCACCCCCCCTCTAGACATACTTTTGATCCTACACAAAGCCCTGCTGGGAAATGGGTTAATCGGCATTGATTTGGTTCAGTGCTGGGTTTCTTGGAGAATCATACCCTTGAGCCGCCGATCCGGCTTAATGTGCACTTATATCGGTGATGCGAAAGATCCACTGTGTTACAGCTCCATGCGTTTAACTGATAATGCAATCAATGAAATGACAAAAACCCTTCTTAATGAGAGCCTGGAAAGCTGCAGCAAAGTGGGACTGAACCCCTTCTGCACACTTAAGCCGCCACCAGCTGTGAGTCTCCAAATCATTTATTTTACCTTATCATTCACATATACTATTAACTCAGCTTTGATAATCTTCACTGGCTGGATTTGGTTTTTGGGATAAGGAGTATGACCACTAAGCTGCCAAGAAAGCCAGGGCCAAGACAAAAGCCGCTAACAAAAATAAGAAGAAATTAAGTGCTTCCGAAATGTTTTGACCTGGATGACAGCACTGAGTCGGATGTAGCCCTTGACTCCCTTGGCTCCTTTTTCAATTATCTTATGGACACTGGTTATCATCAGGATGACACGGGGGGCAGTCAAGCAGTTGAAGAAGAGGTAACTATTATTTCCTCCGGCTCGGCACCTTTGCCAAGACAGAAAATTCGACGACTAACTCGGAAAGTAAGCTTTTCACACCCGTTAGCTCATTTGGATCCTCACTTTCTTTTGAAGCAACAGTAGCACGAGAACCGGCGAGAAACTTGGACCAGCGGAGGTGGAGAGTTATCCTCTGGTTTACCAAATACTCTAGCTCCACGGAAACGTCAAAACGAGGTCCCTCCAAATTTAAACTCTTTTTTATCCTCTGGCGGGTCTTATTCTTCAGCCACTTAATTCTTTCGATTCAAATTATCAGGGGATATCTCACTCCTCTTTTGGTGACTCATCGCTGACCCAGCTGCCGGCTTTCAAGACTAACCCTGGGTAACAATTTTTACTTTCTACCACCTTGTATTCTTATACTTGTACTGATCTTCCACAACCCTTTGCAGAGGACAAGCAAAGCCTAGTAAGAAGGCAAAGGTGATCAAGCCGGCTGAAGACCCCAAAGTCCCTTAACTGGAGCAGCAAATTCTAGCGTCTGAAGCCTCCGTGCAACAACCAGAAGAGCCTGTCCATGATCCTCCACCGGAAATTCTTGACCTCTCCAGCGACCACACAAACATCAATCCTTTGAACACTGAATCATCAAGCCCAACTAAGCCGTCAGAAACCCATGCTGACGATGTTGTGATCACTGGTACCGGCTTACAAGAGCCGGGAAAACCTACTGTCTTGGCTAAGCACTCCGCCAAAGAGGAACTTATTGAAAGGCGGAAAGTGAAATTTGACATCGCCAACTATTATTAATTGAGCATTAGTGAAGTACTCTATGGTTATCTCAACCAAGTGCATACCAGTCGCGATCTTGAAGTTGACATGGTGAAACAGATGCATCAAAAATATGAGGTATGAACTCCAGCTTTAATAAATTATGCATATCTTGATGTCTACTACACAACCTTCTTCTTCTAGACGTTGTTGGGCCTCCAAGTGCAGAGGTTTGTAGGACAGTAACAAATTTCCCTCAAGTGGATGACCTAAGGTTTATCAATTCGTGGGAGGCATAGGATGAAGATGGTCTCTCTCAAGCAACCCTGCAACCAAATAACAAAGAGTCTATTGTGTCCCCAACACACCCAATACAATGGTAAATTGTATAGGTGCACTAGTTCGACGAAGAGATAGTGATACAAGTGCAATATAGATGGTAGATATAAGTTTTTGTAATCTGAAAATATAAAAATAGCAAGGTAGCAAGTGGTAAAAGTGAGCGTAAACGGTATTGCAATGCTAGGAAACAAGGCCTAGGGTTCATACTTTCACAAGTGCAAGTTCTATCAACAATAATAACATAACTGGATCATATAACTTTCCCTCAACATGCAACAAAGAGTCACTCCAAAGTCACGAATAGAGGAGACAAACGAAGAGATTATTGTAGGGTACGAAACCACCTCAAAGTTATCCTTTCTGATCGATCTATTCAAGAGTCCGTAGTAAAATAACACGAAGCTATTCTTTTCTTTCTACCTATCCTAGAGTTCGTACTAGAATAACACCTTAAGATACAAATCAACCACAACCCTAATGTCACCTAGATACTCCAATGTCACCACAAGTATTCGTGGATATGAATATACGATATGCATCACACAATCTCAGATTCATCTATTCAACCAACACAAAGAACTTCAAAGAGTGCCCCAAAGTTTCTACCGGAGAGTCAAGAAGAAAACGTTTGCCAACCCCTATGCATAAGTTCACAAGGTCACTGAACCCGCAAGTTGATCACCAAAACATACATCAAGTAGATCACGTGAATATCCCATTGTCACCACAGATAAGCACATGCAAGACATACATCAAGTGTTCTCAAATCCTTAAAACTCAATCCGATAAGATAACTTGAAAGGGAAAACTCAATCCATTACAAGAGAGTAGAGGGGGAAAAACATCATAATATCCAACTATAATAGCAAAGCTCGCGGTACATCAAGATCGTGCCAAATCAAGAACACGAGAGAGAGAGAGATCAAGCACATAGCTACTGGTACATACCTTCAGCCCCGAGGGTGAACTACTCCCTCCTCGTCATGGAGAGACCCAGGATGATGAAGATGGCCACCGGTGATGATTCCCCCCTCCGGCAGGGTGCCGGAACAGGGTCCCGATTGGTTTTTGGTGGCTACAGAGGCTTCTTTCTGGGGGTTTCCTGTATTTATAGGAATTTTTGGCGTCGGTCTCACGTCAGGGGGGTCTCCGAGTCATCCATGAGGCAGGGGGGCGCGCCCAGGGGGTAGGGCTCGCCCTCCACCCTCGTGGATGGCTCGGGACTCTTCTGGCCCAACTCTTTTACTTTAGGGGCTTCTTTTGGTCCATAAAAAATCATCAATAATTGGCACGTCAATTGGAAACCATTTGGTAATCCTTTTCTGTAAAACTCAAAAACAAAGAAAAAAACAGAAACTAGAACTAGGTTCTAGGTTAATAGGTTAGTCCCAAAAATCATATAAAACAACATATAAATGCATATAAAACATCCAAGATAATATAATAGCATGGAACAATAAAAAATTATAGATACGTTGGAGACATACCAAGCATCCCCAAGCTTAATTCCTGCTCGTCCTCGAGTAGGTAAATGATAAAAACAGAATTTTTGATGTGGAATGCTACCTAACATAATTATCAATGTAATTTTCTTTATTGTGGCATGAATATTCAGATCCATAAGATTCAAAACAAAAGTTTAATATTGACATAAAAACAATAATACTTCAAGCATACTAACAAGGCAATAATGTCTTCTCAAAATAACATGGCCAAAGAAAGCTTATCCCTACATAATCATATAGTGTGGCTATGCTCCATCTTCATCACAAAAAATACTCAAATCATGCACAACCCCGATCACAAGCCAAGCAATTGTTTCATACTTTTGGTGTTCTCAAACTTTTTCAATTTTCACGCAATACATGAGCGCGAGCCATGGACATAGCACTATAGGTGGAATAGAATATGGTGGTTGTGGAGAAGACCAAAAGAGGGAGATAGTCTCACATCAACTAGGCGTATCAACGGGCTATGGAGATGCCCATCAATAGATATTGATGTGAGTGAGTAGGGATTTCCGTGCAACGAATGCACTAGAGCTATAAGTGTATGAAAGATCAAAAAGAAAACTAAGTGGGTGTGCATCCAACTTGCTTGGTCACGAAGACCTAGGGCATTTTGAGAAAGCCCATCATTGTAATATACAAGCCAAGTTCTATAACGAAAATTCCCACTAGTATATGAAAGTGAAAAAATAGGAGACTCTCTATCATGAAGATCATGGTGCTACTTTGAAGCACAATTGTGGACAAAGAATAGTAGCATTGCCCCTTCTCTCTTTTTCTCTCATTTTTTTATTTGGGCCTTTTCTCCATTTTTTATGGCCTCTTTTTTTTCCTTTTTTATTTCTCATCCGGAGTCTCATCCCGACTTGTGGGGGAATCATAGTCTCCATCATCCTTTCCTCACATGGGACAATGCTCTAATAATGATGACCATCACACTTTTATTTACTTACAACTCAAGAATTACAACTCGATACTTAGTCAAAAATATGACTCTATATGAATGCCTCCGGCGGTGTACCGGGACGTGCAATGAATCAAGAGTGACATGTATGAAAGAATTATGAAGGGTGGCTTTGCCACAAATACGATGTCATCTACCCGATCATGCAAGGCAATATTACAATGATGATGCGTGTGATAATAAACTGAACGGTGGAAAGTTGCATGGCGATATATCTCGGAATGGCTATGGAAATGCCATAATAGGTTGGTATGGTGGCTGTTTTGAGGAAGGTAATGGTGGGTGTATGGTACCGGCGAAAGTTGCGCGGCACTAGAGAGGCTAGCAACGGTGGAAGGCTGAGAGTGCGTATAATCCATGGACTCAACATTAGTCATAAAGAACTCATATACTTATTGCAAAAATCTATTAGTTATCGAAATGAAGTACTATGCGCGTGCTCCTTGGGGGATAGATTGGTAGGAAAAGACCATCGCTCGTCCCCGACCGCCACTCATAAGGAAGACAATCAACAAAATAAATCATGCTCTGACTTCATCACATAACGGTTCACCATACGTGCATGCTATGGGAATCACAAACTTTAACACAAGTATCTCTCAAATTCACAACTACTCCACTAGTATGACTCTAATATCACCATCTTCATATCTCAAAAAAATCATAAGGAATCAAACTTCTCATAGTATTCAATGCACTTTATATGAAAGTTTTTATTATATCCCTCTTGGATGCCTATCATATTAGGACTAAATTCATAACCTAAGCAAATTACCATGCTGTTTAAGACTCTCAAAATAATATAAGTGAAGCATGATAGTTCATCAATTTCTTCAAAATAAAACCACCGCCGTGCTCTAAAAAGATATAAGTGAAGCACTAGAGCAAATGACAAACTACTCCAAATGATATAAGTGAAGATCAATGAGTAGTCGAATAATTGTGCAACTATGTGAAGACTCTCTAAAATTTAAGAATTTATGATCCTGGGATATTATTCAAACAGCAATCAAAATAAAAGAAACTAAAATGACACTCCAAGCAAAACACATATCATGTGGTGAATAAAAATATAGCTCCAAGTAAAGTTACCGATGAACGAAGACGAAAGAGGGGATGCCATCCGGGGCATCCCCAAGCTTAGGCTCTTGGTTGTACTTGAATATTGCCTTGGGGTGCCTTGGGCATCCACAAGCTTAGGCTCTTGCTACTCCTTATTCCATAGTCCATCGAATCTTTACCCAAAACTTGAAAACATCACAACACAAAACTCAACAGAAAACTCGTAAGCTCCGTTAGTATAAGAAAATAAATCACCACTTAGGTACTGTTGTGAACTCATTCTTTATTTGTATTGGTGTAATATCTACTGTATTCCAACTTCTCTATGGTTCATACCCCCCGATACTACTCATAGATTCATCAAAATAAGCAACCAACACATAGAAAATAGAATATGTCAAAAACAGAACAGTCTGTTGTAATCTGTAACTCTAGAATACTTATGTAACTCCAAAAATTCTGAAATAAATTGGTGGACCTGAGGAATTTTTATATTAATCTTACGCAAAAAGAATCAACTTAAAATCAATCTTTTGTAAAAAATGACAGCCAATCTCGTGAGCGCAAAGTTTCTGTTTTTTTACAGCAAGATCATATTAACTTTCACCCAAGTCTTCCCAAAGGTTCTACTTGGCACTTTATTGAAACAAAAGCAATAAAACATGATTATTACAGTAGCTTAATCATGTGGACACACAAAAACATTAGGGGTAAATGTTGGGTTGTCTCCCAATAAGCGCTTTTCTTTAATGCCTTTCTAGCTAGGCATGATGATTTCAATGATGCTCACATAAAAGATAAGAATTGAAACATAATGGGAGCATCATGAAGAATGTGACTAGCACATTTAAATCTAACCCACTTCCTATGCATAGGGATTTTTTGAGCAAACAACTTATGGGAACAAGAATCAACTAGCATAGGAAAGCAAAACAAGCATAGCTTCAAGATTTTCCACACATAGAGAGGAAACTTGATATTATTGCAATTCCTACAAGCATATTTTCCTCCCTCATAATAATTTTCAGTAGCATCATGAATGAATTCAAAAACATAACTATAACATAAAGCACTTTTTCATCATGCACAAGCATAGAATTTTTATTACTCTCCACATAAGCAAATTTCTTCTCATGAATAGTAGTGGGAGCAAACTCAACAAAATAACTATCATGTGAGGCATAATCCAATTGAAAATTAAAATCAAGATGACAAGTTTCATGGTTATAATTATTCTTTATAGCATATATGTCATCACAATAATCATCATAGAGAGCAACTTTGTTCTCATAATCAATTGGAACCTTTTCTGAAATAGTGGATTCATCACTAAATAAAGTCATGACATCTCCAAATCCACTTTCATCGATATAATCATCATAAATAGGAGGCATGCTATCATCATAATATATTTTCTCATAAAAACTTGGGGGACTAAAAATATCATCTTTATCAGACATAGCATCCCCAAGCTGGGGACAAACATTAATTGCAGCAAATAAATTAACAAACATGTCATTCTCATCAAACATAGCATCCCCAAGCTTGGGCCTTTGCATATCATAGTGGCACCCTGGCTCAGAGCGACCGATTTACCCTGTATTGCCAAGCCAGAGATCATGTCTTCCGGCAACACACAACATCTTGGTACAGAAATCACCGCTTTATTAAAACTAGCGGAAGCATGGAGTGACATTACAACAGTTGCGAGGCCAAGCGGCACACTCGGTGCGGCTGAACAATATGTACATTATTTAGTGGACATAAAGGGGCCTCGAGCATGACATCTACACGGCAGTGGAAGAACGACATAGCGGGACTCCATAGCAGAGGGACACCAATGTGGACACGGTCTAGACACGACAGCTCTCCGATCCAGTTAGACTTTCCTGAAATCTGGCATAACACGCCATGTCAGTACATTGAATGTACTTGCAAGCTCACAGCAACAAAACCATAATGACAAACAACATCATGATATTTAATCAAGTTAAATGCAAACAACAACATGTTACTCCTGCAGTGAAACCAAACTTGTGCATCGAGTCACTCGGACTCTCTTACCAACCAGTTGCCTCGCAACCTCACCATGCTCCCAACGAAGCGCGAACGGACCCATACATGGTCCAACTGGTTACCTCGTAACCATAACGTGATCACTCCCGGATCACAACAGATACCACAACCGTCAGTCTCACTAGTGCAATGCAAGTTCATTAGTGTGCCAGATTTATTAAAAACAGTTGATCCATGGTGTGACTTACTTACGAACGCGGCCCTTATCTGTAGGTGCGGCTATCGATAGATTAATACACACTACAGAGGTAGCGCACTTTACCCCCACCACGGAATCCATGGCCTCACGCTCCCATTCAGGTGGACTAACGGCATTCCGATAGAACTCTCCCATTGCCATGACACTCTTACGACCACTCCGACCAACTCCCCACTTGGCGTAGTCTTGGGTGACCCAGCCTACCAAAGGAAAAACTACCACCGTCGTGGCAAACAAAACAGTCCCAATCGGGGACTCGGTACCATAACAACACGGGTCCACAAGGTTATGTCTGCTTACCGGGCCAGGGTAACACACGCCCATATCCTTCCCTCGTTGGAGGCACCGACAAAAGTCATGACAACAGACGACTACCGGCCTCCCCATAAAGGCAAATGTGGTTGCACTCGTCAGCCCAATTCAGTGGCACCATGACCCGACCAACTTTATGTTCAAGTTCATTTATCATCAGGTTTAACTTGAAATAAAATGCTTGAGTCAAAATATGCCATGCTTATGCAACCATATATCATAAACACAAATCACAACAGATCAACTTCAATCAAGTTCTACTTGCACAAACTTAACTTTCCACAGTTCTGGTCCTTCCTTACTTGTTATTTCTACTCATTACTTTAGTTGGCATAAATCAAACAAAATTTATCTTAGCATGAATATAGCAAAAATAAGACCGATAATCATATCACCATAGTCATGACAAACTTACTTAGATCAACTACTCAAGCTACACCTCACTAGTTCAACCATTCACTTCTGTTAACTAAACTTTCTTATCATGACAAAACCAAATAACACAAGCATTATTTATTTTACCACTATATGCAATGAATAATATATATTCAAGTAGAAAATCATGAATATTGCACGGACACCATGCTAATTTTGTTGTGGCTTGCCTTAGTGCAGAGGAGCTTCACACTCTTCTTGGATGCCTTCAAGACAAGCATCACCTTATGAAAATAATTCAAATGACAAAAAAAGAAAATGTCAAAAACACTTCCGAAAATTACCAGAAATTCTAGGCAACAAGGAAAAATCCCATCTTGGGTGTGCTGCTAGAGTTTTCCTGTAAGAACAGAATGCAAAAAGAATCAACTCATTTGGACTTGTAGAATAATACTTATAGCTGGTCAAAGTTCTGGTCAAAATTTAAACAAAATTCGAATTAAAAAGAAAATCCATGGGGTAACGTCGAAGGCCCGGGCGTCACCACTCATATTGCTTCGGGCGCGGCCTGAGTGGCTGACAGCGGGCCCCGCTGGTCAGGTCGGAGGGGGAGGGCGAGAGAGACAGAGCACGGCGAGGCTCTGCCGAAGCGCACGCCGGCGAGGAGGGCTCCTTGGCCCGATCCAAAGGGATAGGATTGGAGAGGAGGTCGAGGCGCACCTGCCCGTACCTGTACCGTAGCTAGAGGTGGCTGGATGGGGTCGGAACGGAGCTCTCCAGCGGCGGCAGCGGGCGGGGCTCGTCGGAGTTGACGATTTCGACGAGGGGAGGCTGGTCCAGCAGCTCCAACAGCACCCACTCGCTCCTGTGGATCACCACGAGCATGCCTGAGGAGTCGGTGGAGCACGACAGGCTCTGGAGAGGGAGGGGGCATAGGACGGGGATCGCCGGCGAGCTCGGGACGGGGGCGGTGGCCAGAGGCCTGCCCGGTCGGGCTGCGGCTTCCTACGGGTTCATGGTGATGTGGTGGTGGTGAGTGAGCAGGGAAATGAGCTCGGGAGGGGCTATTTATAACCGAGGCCGAGGCGGGGATCGAGAGCTCACCGGAGCTCTCTGGAGCGTCGCCCGGAGATGAATTGCGTTAGTGGGAGAGGGGAAAGACGCCGGGGATCACGCAGAGGCTGTAGACGAGCGGTGACGAGCACAAGAGCGCGGTACGTGATGAGCACAGGGGCACGGGCGCACTGTTTCCTTGGCCGCGCCGTGCCCGTGCTCGCTGAGGGAGTCCTGGACTAAGGGGTCCTCGGGCGTCCGACCTGTTATCCATGGGCCGGACTGATGGGCTATGAAGACATGAAGACCGAAGACTCTACCCGTGTCCGGATTGGACTCTCCTTGGCATGGAAGGCAAGCTTGGCGACCAACTATGAAGATTCCTTCTTATGTAACCGACTATGTAACCCTAGATCCCTCCGGTGTCTATATAAACTGGAGGGCATAGTCCGGATTGGATATACTCATTACCATAGTCATACAGGCTAGATTTTTAGGGTGTAGCCATTACGATCTCGTGGTAGTTCAACTCTTGTAACACTCATATTCATCAAGATCAATCAAGCAGGAAGTAGGGTATTACCTCCATAGAGAGGGCCCGAACCTGGGTAAACATCGTGTCCCCCGTCTCCTGCAACCATCGACCTTAGACGCACTGTTCGGGACCCCCTACCCGAGATCCACCAGTTTTGACACCGACATTGGTGCTTTCATTAAGAGTTCCACTATGCCGTCAACGAAAGGTTCGATGGCCCCTTCGATCGTCCATAGTGACGCTGTCCAGGGAGAAACCTTCCTCCCCGAACAGATCTTCGTGTTTGGCGGCTTGGTACTGCGGGCCAACTCGCTTGGCCATCTGGAGCAGATCGATAGTTACGCCCCTGGCCATCAGGTCAGATTTGAAAGCTTGAACTACGTCGCGGACATCCGCAGAGACTTGATCTTCGACGGATTCGAGACCGCGACGATCGCTCCCCCTCGCTCTGATGAACATGACTTAAATCTGTCATCGGGTCACATCCAGGAGATGGTTCCTATTGCTGCAACGTCCATAGAGCCGGAGCAGATCGTGCCATCCGAGGCCACAGAGTCCGCGGTGTTGGAGCTGCACACAGACTCGACACCCTGCAATATTCGCGTCAACGGAACTCCGGACTCGTCTCCGGCTATAAGTTCTGGACCATGTATGCCTGCGGACTCTGAGCTGGATCGGTTATCGATTTTCGAATTCAGCGCCGCAGACATCTTCGAGCACTCACCTTTGGGTGATGTGCTAAACTGTTTAAAGAATTTATCCTTGGAGAAGGACTCACAGCCGAACTATATTCAGTTCGAACTAGGGGTTGAGGATGGAGAATTTTGCTTCCCACCCGCCACTCACTTCATAGCCACCATCGATGACTTAACCGACGTGCTTGATTACGGCTCCGAAGACATCGACGATATGGACGACGATGCCGACAAGGTGCAAGGCCAAGACCTTCCATTCACTGGACATTGGACGGCCTCCTCTTCGTACGATGTGTACATGGTTGACACACCTTAAAAAGCTAACGACGATGACAAAGAAAATCCAGTTGCGAATAAACCTTCTGACACACAGTCCAAGCGACGGCGCCCTAAACGCCGTTCTAAGCCTCATCGCTCAAAAGATGGCAACACTGGCACCAGAGAAAATAGTACTCAGGGTGATGCCGAAAACAATGAAGACCCTGTGGGAGCTGCATCCGAACAGGAGGAACAACACAACGGGCAAGTTAACCCTGATAAACAGGCCATGCCCAATGACCCGGATGACGCTAGTTATCGTCCAGTCCCCGAGGACGAGGAGAGCCTCGGCAGCGAGGATTTCATCGTGCCTGAGGCACCCCTCGAGAAGGAGCGCTTCAAGCGCCAGCTAATAGCTACGGCAAGAAGCTTGAAGAAAAAGCAGCAGTAGCTCCAAGCCGATCAAGACCTACACATTGACAGATGGACCAATGTCCTGGCAGCCGAAGAACACGGCCCCAAGCGCCCAGCCAAGAGTTACCCAAAGCGCAGATTGCTACCTCAGTTCGACGAGGAGGCACCAGATCCCGTACCTCCCTCGCGTGTGGAATGACCACCACGTTGTCGGGATAGTATGGCGGACCGACCACCTCGCGGTCGGGATAAAACGGCAACTCAGGCCGAACAACAGCCCGCCCCACCGCCTCGCAAAAACAGGGACAAAACAGCTCGGGAACATACATACGACCTTCGGCAGGACCTGGACAGTAGATCAGGACATACCAGATCAATCTACGGACCGTGAGCACGCTTTCCGACTCGGGATGATGGCTACCTATTCGGACGTGACAAACCTAGTCACGCTCGGGCCGATAACCACAAACGGACTTCATCGGAGGTGCGCCATGATGCGGCCCGATATAGAGGCGCCGCACACCCTCTCTGCTTCACAGATGAAGTACTGGATCACGAATTCCCCGAGGGGTTCAAGCCCGTCAATATCGAATCATACGACGGAACAACCGATCCCGCAGTGTGGATTGAAGATTTTATTCTCCAAATCCATATGGCCCGAGGAGATGACCTCCACGCCATCAAATACCTCCCACTAAAATTAAAAGGGCCAGCTAGACACTGGCTAAATAGCCAGCCTGAAAATTCCATCGGCAGTTGGGAGGACTTAGAAGAAGCTTTTCTTGACAACGTCCAAGGTACTTATGTCCGGCCACCAGACGCTGATGACTTAAGTCATATAGTTCAACAACCTGGAGAATCAGCCAGAAATTTCTGGACTAGGTTCCTAACCAAAAAGAACCAGATTGTTGACTGTCCGGATGCCGAAGCCCTAGCGGCCTTCAAATACAGCATCCGCGACGAATGGCTTGCCAGCCTCCTCAGCCAAGAAAAGCCGAAGTCTTTGCCAGCCCTCATGGCACTCATTACCCGCTTTTGCGCGGGTGAGGATAGTTGGCTAGCTCGTAGTACAAACACAGCTAACGAGGCAGGCCCCTCTGAGGCCAAAAACAGCACTGGCATGCTCTGGCGCAATAAACAGAAACGCCGAAGTAACGGCGATAACACCGATGACATGGCAGTTCACGCCGGATTCAACGGCTCCAAGTCCGGCCAGCAGAAGAAGCCCTACAAAAGGAACAATGAGGGACCATCCAGCTTGGACCGCATACTCGATCGCCCGTGCCAGATACATGGCACCCCAGACAAACAAGCCAATCATACCAACAGATATTGTTGGGTTTTCAAACAGGCTGGCAAGTTAAATGCCGAGAGCAAAGAAAAGGGATCACAAAGTGAGGACGAGGACGAAGAGACCCGGCAGCCGAACACTGGGGGGGCAGAAAAAATTTCCCCCTCAAGTCAAAATGGTGAACATGATATACTCTACACACATCCCCAAAAGAGAGCATAAGCGAGCACTCAGGGACGTCTACGCGTGATACGTCTCCAACGTATCTATAATTTTTGATTGCTCCATGCTACTTTATCTACTGTTTTGGGCAATATTGGGCTTTATTTTCCACTTTTATATTACTTTTGGGACTAACCTATTAATCGGAGGCCCAGCCCAGATTTGCTGTTTTATGCCTATTTCAGTGTTTCGAGGAAAAGGAATATCAGACGGAGTCAAAACGGAACGAAATCAACTTGAGAAGTTATTTTTGGAAGGAAAGCCACCGGATAGGTTTGGACTCTACGTCAGAAGATACAGGAGCTGGCCACGAGGGTGGGGGCGCGCCCTAGCCCCCGAAGCTCCACCGACGTACCCCCTGCACCCATATATACCTACGTATCGTCAGACTTCCAGAACAGAAGATAGATCGGGAGTTCCACCGCCGCAAGCCTCTGTAGCCACCAAAAACCTCTCGAGACCCTGTTCTGGCACCCTGCCGGAGGGGGGAACCCTCACCGGTGGCCATCTTAATCATCCCGGCGCTCTCCATGACGAGGAGGGAGTAGTTCACCCTCGGGGCTGAGGATATGTACCAGTAGCTATGTGTTTGATCTCTCTCTTTTGTGTTCTCTCTCGTGTTCCCTCTATGGCACGATCTTGATGTATCCCGAGCTTTGCTATTGTAGTTGGATCTTATGATGTTTCTCCCCCTCTACTCTCTTGTGATGAATTGAGTTTCCCCTTTGAAGTTATCTTATCGGATTGAGTCTTTTATGAGAAGACTTGATGTATGTCTTGCCGTGCTTATCTATGGTGACAATGGGATATCATGTGCCACTTGATGTATGTTTTGGTGACAAGCTTGCGGGTTCCGCCCATGAACCTATGCATAGGGGTTGGCACACGTTCGTGATTCTCCGGTAGAAACTTTGGGGCACTCTTTGAGGTTCTATGTGTTGGTTTGAATAGATGAATTGAGATTGTGTGATGAATATCGTATAATCATGCCCACGGATACTTGTGGTGACATTGGAGTATCTAGGTGTGTCAGGACCCCGATTCTAAGTCACACCGATCTAGCCTGTAACACCTCATATCACTTTGCAGCCTCACGCACGGTATTCCCACGGGTGTCGCCTTACCATGGCCCGGGACCGTTTGCGTCTTTTGGCTCACGTATATGATAGTGTCGCTAGCATCCATATGACAGAGAACCCGGGCCGACATGGCTAGTCGTGAACCCAAAGCGGCACTAACTTACGGGGACAGGCATACATGATTCAACATCGAGCATGTCGGTCAGCAGCGTGTGAATCCGGGCTGTAGCACTGGGCTAACAGGACTCCGGGAATCCGGGCTGTAGCAGGCTAGGCAGGACTCCGGATGTCACCGCGTGACATTTCCCCGAAGGGACAGACACAGGAACGAAGTGAATCACATGCCGGCCAGTCAGGTGTTTCGGAGCAGTAGTGCTGGGCTAGCAGGACTCCGGTGAACCGGGCTGTAGCGCACTACTATGGCTCATGGAAGCACATGACTACATTTCCCCATAAGAGAGGCTACCAAGGATAAACAACTAGGTTGTCGGATCCCACACATACCAAGCATTTCAATCATACACACAATATGCTCGATATGTGCAAATACAACATGGCAGCACAACAAGACTCTACGACTCAGAGTATTTATTCATTAGGCTCCGGGGAGCGAGATATTACAAACATGGGTCTCTCGACCCAGCATTCAGAGCATGCAAGTCAAACACAAGCGGAAGCTTAACATGTCTGAGTACAGACATCTATAAATGAAAAGGGCTGAGAAGCCTGACTATCTACTAGATCCTGCCGAGGGCACAAGATCGTAGCTGAGGTAACAAGCTAAACGTCGAAGTCCACGCGGAACTACAGCGAGACTGAAGTCTCTCTGCAAAACATAAATTAAGCAAACGTGAGTACAAATGTACCCAGCAAGACTTACATCAAAACTAACTACATATGCATCGGTATCAACAAAGGGGGTGGTGGAGTTTAACTGCAGCAAGCCAGCTTTGACTCGGTGGCTATTCTAAACTACGACTGCAAATAACTTTTTTGAGGTGGCGCACACGAGTCCACATATTCAGCATAACAATACACCACTATGGATCCGCTTCCGTCTCCCTACGAGAAGGCCATCCATAGCACTCACGCTTATCTTGCGAGTTTTAGAGTATCCACTTTCACTTGTCTATGAACTGTTATAGGCAACCCAGAAGTCCTTTACCGCGGATACGGCTATTCGAATAGATGATGTTAACCCTACAGGAGTGTACTTATTCACACATGCTCTCGCCACTTACCGCCATGTACACATCATGTATCTCGGCAACCGTCAAGCGGAAGCCTGTCGAGGGTGTCGGCCACGGCCTACCTAAACACTCAAGTCTCTAGTCCAGGTTTATCGCCTATTCAGGTTCCATCCGCAGGGAGTCCGGCCGAGGTTTCCACATACGGCCCCGAACAATGTGTGCAGGGTTCCCGAGATACCAAACGGGCATTCGGTACCCCGTGCCACGTGCCTACCACATCACAGCCCACCCCTCGGGTCAGCGCTGTGCACGGCCTCCAGCATACTACAAACACAGGAAACTACTTGCAACTCCTGAACAGAGGACAAGGGTGGTTAAGAAGCCGAGAGAGTCAATTAAGGATCCCAATGTGTGGTAGTAGTTGTTCATGGATCACAAACACATAACTCAGTTCCTGAGGACGGTTTCAATGAGACAACCCACCATGTACTCCTACATGGCCTCTCACCGCTACCTTTACCAAATCATGTTCACACACTTAGCTCACACACGGTAGGACATGTTCACCACTTTCCAATTCATCCCCGATGAATCAGACCTGACACAACACTAAGCATAGTAGGCATGACAAACAAGCATGAATGAGTAGGCACATCAGGGCTCAAACAACTCCTACTCATGCTAGTGGGTTTCATCTATTTACTGTGGCAATGATAGGTCATGCAGAGGATAAGGGGTTCAACTACCGCAGCAAGTAACAGATGAATCGTTGTTGTCCTAATGCAGTAAAAGAGAGCAGGAGCGAGAGAGTGGGATTGTATCAGAATGAACAAGGGGGTTTTGCTTGCCTGGCACTTCTGAAGATATTAAAGTTCTTCATCGGTGTCATCGATCACGTCATCAGAGCATCGTCTACTGAGAGGGGACGGTTACCAGCAAACAAAGAAGGGCACGATCAATGCAATGCACAATATGATGCATGCTATGACATGGCAATATGAATGTGTTTTGGGCTAATGCAAGCTAGAACAGAATGGTTTGAGTTGATTTGAACCAAAGATTCAAATTCAAATTCAAACTAAGAACTTATAAGATGCATTATCATGTTTTGATCTAAACAGCAAGGTTAAGTTGTTTAAACATGCATGAAACTAGTACAGATGGAAAGATTGGATTTTTCTGATCATTTTTCATATATAAATCTTTTCATTTGGAGTTACAGATTAATTTCTATGATTTTTAGAAGTTAGTAGTATTTTCTGGAATTTCCTGAATAAACTTAAATCCAGAAAATGCTTTACTGCGTCAGCCTGACGTCAGTGTGACGTCAGCAGGTCAACTAACCCCTCCAGGTCAAACCTGGCCTGTGGGTCCCTCACATCAGTGTCATAACTAATTAACACTTTTAATTAGTCACTAATTAAAGAAACTAACCTAGGGTTAGATAGGGCCTGGCCCACTTGTCGGTGACCTAGGGGAAGTCAAACCCCTGGTCAAAAGGTCAAACGCGCCGGCAGCTTGATGCCGGCGGCGACAGACGCGGCGGAGGGGCTCGGGAAACGCCCTCCGGCGACCAAAACAGCGGCGGCGATCAACTACGCGTAGCTGGCGCTCAGCCGCATCCAGCTAAGCAAGCGGGAAGGGCTGCGGTCAACCGGGCTCGCCGGAATCAAGCTCGCGGCAGCGGCCGGCGTGCGGGTGTGCTCGAGTAGGCATTATGCTGCATGAAAGGGGCATGGATGGGTGCTACGGGTAGCTGGTGATGCACTGAGCGAGATGATGAACTCCGTTTTGAGCTCGGGTGGACGTGGCCATGGCGGCGATTTGGCCGGCGGAGCCGAGCTCTCGACCGTGGTGGCAGGCGGGGTTAGAGAGCGACTTGGACAACGCGTCTAGGGGTTAAAGAGAGAGGAGCTCACGGGGGTTGCGACGGTGGCCTCGGGGAGCTCGGGGAGGGGCTGACGACGACGGGAGGTCACCGGCGATCTCGGGGCAGAGGCGGCGAAGATGGCGGTGCAGAGGGTGATGCAGAGGGTTCGGCGTCGCGCGAGTTGACGGAGAGGCGCGGATAATGGAGGTGGAGCTCCTGGGCATGTCCAGGGGGCGAGGGGGAGGAAGTGGCCGTGGTGGTGCTTGTCGGCGGCGACGGTGGCGCTCGGACCATGCGAGAGAGAGAACAGAGGAGGGGAGGGGCACGGGGAGAGTGAGAGGGGATCGAGGGGAGTGCGTGGCGCTCACAGCCGCGTCGGGGAAGCGGCGGAAGCAGGAGGTGGCCGGGGCGCGTGTGCGCGCACGGCGGCCACACGCCCTCCTGCCTACTGGCAGGAGGTGGAAGACGACAGGGAGGAGGAGGTGGGCTGGGCCGGCCACTTGGGCCGCCAGGTGGGCTGCACAGGTAAGTTCTCTCTCTCTCTCTCTCTCCCTCTGGTTTTCTATTTATTAATGTTTTCTATTTTCTGCAATTGGTTTTGACTTTATTAAAAATGCCAGGGCATTTCCAAAAATCATGAAACTGCTCAATGTCACTGTTTGGAATATTTCCAACAGAAAACATTTCAGTTTGTGATTATTTGGACATTATTGCTTATATAACAAAAATAATTCCAACCCAAATATATTATTGATTTAAATCAAAGGCCCAAATAAATTATTTCTGTGACTCCAAAAATATTGGTTTGAATTTCACCTCATGCCAATATTTTCACAGAATAACTGGAACATTTTCTTGGACTCATTTGATGAGATTTAAATGTTGGTTATTTTTAGGGGTTTTGTGAGGCTTTGAAAATTCCTCAATTCAAGTTTCAATTGAATTTAAACATGATGCTCACATGGAAGCTAGCAACGGTCAGACCAGAATAGGGATGTGACAACTCACCCCCACTAAACAAGAATCTCGCCCCGAGATTCAAGACGTGAGGTAAGAAGACATAGGGGACACTAAGCATCACAAACTTCATGATCCAACCGTCTCCTCGAGGTTGTTGATTTGTTGACTCAAATTCATCTTGACATCTTTGCTTTCGAGATCTACATTCGACACGAGGACAAAAGTGAGACATGTCTACAAAGATGGATCATCTTAATGATCACTAGATCAACTCGCGGAACGAGATGTAGAAACATCTCTCGAGCTGGGACATGAAACATCTATCCAAAGGAATGGAGTGAAACAGATGATGAGTGCTCGCTAGGTAGTCAACAAGTCCACACTTAAGAAGGTGTTGAACGATTGTCAACGTAGCAAGGAGTTGAGTTTCCATGACACCGTAACGGGACATCTTAGAGAAGGTGACTCGTAGAATCATCCCTTAAGTGGCAACAAGAATTACCTTTGATTCAAAGATCATTGAAGCTCTTTATACCAGCTTAAGGCAAATCACAATCGATCATTTGAAGGAGTCCAAAAGAATGTCATACTCGGACCAGAATAGATGATGTGGATTACCTTGTTGAAGAAAACACAATGGATGATTTTGCTTATCATCGGAGATGGATGGAACCATTGGCAGACTGGCACAACGACGGGTGCAAGCTGGAAACAAAATGCAAATGCTGGGAATGATTCTAGTAACTGAGGAGAAGCTCAACAGTAGAGAGTGAGCCCACTGTTGAAGAGTTATAGCATAACCGAGAAAAACTGGGAGCGATCCCAGTTAATGTCGACGATAACACCTAGTGCTTGTGCGTGCTCTCAAGAACCTGAGCATTTCCATATTCATCAGGGTTTTACCAATATCCGTGTCAAGGATCCTGGCAACACAACATACTACCATGATGAATAGTGATCGATGATGCAGATGCAAAGGAAGATAACACCTTCTCAGATTTCACCTTAGCAAGGCCAAGGGATCAAAATCTGGATGATCGACCGAGAGACATTTAGCACCCCGCTTCTAATGTTCTCCTTGATGTGCTAGCGTATCCCATTCATAGATATGGTTTGATATCTAGAACATCAAGTAATAGGTCGGACGTCGGGAACTCAAGAATCCATAAGGAATAACTACAGAGGTAAATCCTGTGAAATCCTTATGGGGATGTGGCCAACTTCTTCAGTCAAGATACTACAATAATAGGTCTTCCGGCTGGGTGTGTCAGCCACGACATCCACTTTCCAGGTTATAGGAAGACCAACATTATAGTTCTTGGGAAACGTTCCAACCATCATATCTGCCTGAGATTCAGATCTGGTTGGTGTCAGAATATTCCAGACTCATCAAGTCTAGAAAGGAAAATGAAAGTTTGCAACACAAATCGACGAGATGACGTTACGAGATTCTCGGGGGATGAACTACGATAGCAAGCTCCAAAACATGAGCTGGTTCTGCTACAAACCTGCGAACACGCTATCCAAGACAAGCATGACCACATAGTAGTCTTATAATAAAACACTACCGAGTTCAGGTGGAGAACCATCATCAAGGATATCGAAGTCCTAACATAAGTCATGATTCTTAAGAAGGAACTTCTTCTCCTTGAACAAATCAACCAGTGGCTTGGTGTGCTAGGGATACATATAGAATGAAGGTTGCAAGTCTCCAAACCATAGAATACTTCGCACATATGCATGACCGATTTGGGATGATTCCAGAGGAAGCAACATGAACTTACTCGAATTCACGGCGGCAACTTGCACCAAATGCACATGGATTAGAGGAAGTCACTTCTTTCATCCAGACATATGGTTCATGAGCTAACATGAAGAAATGCTTATAAAAGTTCCCAATACTAACCTAAATGTCCACCATGAATCATGGACAAGATAAGAATGTTGCCGATGGGCTCAGCAACAATTTATCAAAATTCCAATGGAGATGGAATTTCACAATCATGTGAACAAGGTTATAGCATTGGTCAGACCCAAAGGATATAATGGTGTATGCTCGAGGAAACCACCACGAGTAAGACAACATTACGAATATCATTGGTTCTGATTTGACTTGATGATAGCCCATACTCAAATCAAAGTTTGGTTAAGATGATAGGTCCATTAAGTGATCACGAGGGTCAATTGATGAAAATACCATCTTTCTTCAATACTCATTCAAGATATCCCTTAAAATGAACTAAGTCGGACAAGATTTTATCTTCCAACTCTCCAAGTTGTTGTTTAGCTTAACCAACTAGCTCAGGGTATCCGACACAGATTCTTGGAGAAAGGGTGGCTGCGAGAAACCAACTTGATCACGAACTCAACATATCGGTCAGGGGACAACCCGGTGGTACTTCCAAGAAGATATTTGGAAAATCACGAACCACCGATATGTTACTAAGCTCGAGAACAATCTTGCTTTTCAGAGCAAGATGATATGATCAATAGAGAAAGGTTTTGGCAAAATCCTAACTCGTTGATCGAAGAGTGCACCGGGAATAAGGACTAGGTAGCACGATCAACCTTAGGATGGTGATTCAATAACCAACACGGTCAGGATGAAATTATCGTCCATTAACCACCAAGCAACGGGGTTGCTAGGAGTATTGATTTCACACATCATAGTTCACCTGTCGGCATTCCGGTTGTGACAACACGGGACCGAGGAGTGAAAATGATGGCAAGAAGTATCACTGCGTCAAGAATTCGTGAGAGAAGGTGCAATTCTCATGACAATCCTGACATAAAGGGGGTAATACTCCGAGGTAGGACAGAGCAAAAGCTGGATTGGCGTTTTGATCTGCGGAATACAACTACTTTGACCAGTCCAAGAAATGGATGAGGTGCTGGAGTTGTTTCTCCTAGTCATTATGATATAGAATGGCTTAACGGACCACAACAATAATAAGCATTGATAACACGGATGCACAATTACACCTGACTATCAATTGATAGACGGAGGTCAGAAAACAACTAAAGGGGAACAACTCAAGGAACATATAACATTCTGAGTTGTGGATGCATAGATTAGTATGTCGAACAAATTCAACATATTTCTTCCGGATAACCCATGCAGAAGAGGAAGGACTGGCAGAATCACAATATGAATGGATTACTCCTCAAGAGCACCCTGGTTTTGATCCTTAGGTTCAAGGAGGATCTTCTGCCATAATGGTTCATGGTATTGGAAGAATGAGATACCACGGACCTCGAGGACTATCGCAAAGGTTACTAATATCCTAAAGAAACTAGCAACACTATCAACACGAGGTAAGTAGAGTGAATCTTGGGTCAAGAACCCAGGAGTAGAATACCTACTACTAAATAGCATCATGGGAGCTTTCGAGAATGGTGGCCAGAATCATCACACCGGGAACACAAAACATGGCTAGATTACTAGGTGACTCCCTAAAACACCTACGGTCATAATAATAGCTCCAACATAAATGTCGAGGCAACGGAGTACCTCAACAGACCGATTAGTGTGGTTAATCTGGCCCAAAGGAACATCAAGAACAGACGGAAAGGATTTGCAAATGCATCAGACTATGTAGAAACCTGGGATGACTCGGACTGCATAACGGCTGTGATTGCTCAAAAAGATTTGAGATATCCTGCAAAATGGTGGCATAACCACTCAACATCATAATATCAAGGTTTCAAGATCAACTATCAACACACAGAAATAGTAGGAACTTAATTGAGGCTTGAAACCAACAATCCTATAAGTCTACGGATTAGTAACACGTGATCCTGATAGAAAGAAGAGAAAGCCTAGTTCTTAATCCCCGTAGAAGAGAGCAGGATGACTCAGATCAGAGGGCATGAGGTAAAGAAGTAAAAAGAGCCTTACGTTCCCTCCCACAATCAATTCCCCTACATATAACTAAAGCATTTCTAGACACAACTTCGACCAGATTGGCTTGGTAATCCTACAGGCAGTCAGGCTCTGATACCAAAGCTGTCAGGACCCCGATTCTAAGTCACACCGATCTAGCCTGTAACACCTCATATCACTTTGCGGCCTCACGCACGGTATTCCCACGGGTGTCGCCTTACCATGGCCCGGGACCGTTTGCATCTTTTGGCTCACGTATATGATAGTGTCGCTAGCATCCATATGACAGAGAACCCGGGCCGACATGGCTAGTCGTGAACCCAAAGCGGCACTAACTTACGGGGACAGGCATACATGATTCAACATCGAGCATGTCGGTCAGCAGCGTGTGAATCCGGGCTGTAGCACTGGGCCAACAGGACTCCGGGAACCCGGGCTGTAGCAGGCTAGGCAGGACTCCGGATGTCAGCGCGTGACATTTCCCCGAAGGGACAGACACAGGAACGAAGTGAATCACATGCCGGCCAGTCAGGTGTTCCGGAGCAGTAGTGCTGGGCTAGCAGGACTCCGGTGAACCGGGCTGTAGCGGACTACTATGGCTCATGGAAGCACATGACTACATTTCCCCATAAGAGAGGCTGCCAAGGATAAACAACTAGGTTGTCGGATCCCACACATACCAAGCATTTCAATCATACACACAATATGCTCGATATGTGCAAATACAACATGGCATCACAACAAGACTCTACGACTCAGAGTATTTATTCATTAGGCTCCGGGGAGCGAGATATTACAAACATGGGTCTCTCGACCCATCACTCAGAGCATGTAAGTCAAACACATGCGGAAGCTTAACATGTCTGAGTACAGACATCTATAAATGAAAAGGGCTGAGAAGCCTGACTATCTACTAGATCCTGCCGAGGGCACAAGATCGTAGCTGAGATAACAAGCTAAACGTCGAAGTCCACGCGGAACTACTAGCGAGACTGAAGTCTCTCTGCAAAACATAAATTAAGCAAACGTGAGTACAAATGTACCCAGCTAGACTTACATCAGAACTAACTACATATGCATCGGTATCAACAAAGGGGGTGGTGGAGTTTAACTGCAGCAAGCCAGCTTTGACTCGGTGGCTATTCTAAACTACGACTGCAAATAACTTTTTTGAGGTGGCACACACGAGTCCACATATTCACCATAACAATACACCACTATGGATCCGCTTCCGTCTCCCTACGAGAAGGACATCCATAGCACTCACGCTTATCTTGCGAGTTTTAGAGTATCCACTTTCACTTGTCTATGAACTGTTATAGGCAACCCAGAAGTCCTTTACCGCGGACACGGCTATTCGAATAGATGATGTTAACCCTGGAGGGGTGTACTTCTTCACACACGCTCTCACCACTTACCGCCATGTACACGTCATGTATCTCGGCAACCTTCAAGCGGAAGCCTGGCGAGGGTGTCGGCCACGGCCTACCTAAACACTCAAGTCTCTAGTCCAGGTTTATCGCCTATTCACGTTCCATCCGCAGGGAGTCCTGCCGAGGTTTCCACATACGGCCCCGAACGATGTGTGCAGGGTTCCCGAGATACCAAACGGGCATTCAGTACACCGTGCCACGTGCCTACCGCATCACAGCCCCCCCCTCGGGTCAGCGCTGCGCACGGCCTCCAGCATACTACAAACACCAAAAACTACTTGCAACTCCTGGACAGAGGACAAGGGTGGTTAAGAAGCCGAGAGAGTCAATTAAAGATCCCAATGTGTGGTAGTAGCTGTTCATGGATCACAAACACAGAACTCAGTTCCTGAGGACGGTTTCAATGAGACAACCGACCATGTACTCCTACATGGCCTCTCACCGCTACCTTTACCAAATCGTATTCACACACTTAGCTCACACACAGTAGGACATGTTCACCACGTTCCAATTCATCCCCGATGAATCAAACCTGACACAACTCTAAGCATAGCAGGCATGACAAACAAGCATGAATGAGTAGGCACATCAGGGCTCAAACAACTCGTACTCATGCTAGTGGGTTTCATCTATTTACTGTGCAATGATAGGTCATGCAGAGGATAAGGGGTTCAACTACCGCAGCAAGTAACAGATGAATCGTTGTTGTCCTAATGCAGTAAAAGAGAGCAGGAGCGAGAGAGTGGGATTGTATCGGAATGAACAAGGGGGTTTTTGTTGCCTGACACTTCTGAAGATATTAAAGTTCTTCATCGGTGTCATCGATCACGTCGTCAGAGCATCGTCTACTGAGAGGGGACGGTTATCGGCAAACAGAGAAGGGCACGATCAATGCAATGCACAATATGATGCATGCTATGACATGGCAATATGAATGTGTTTTGGGCTAATGCAAGCTAGAACAGAATGGTTTGAGTTGATTTGAACCAAAGATTCAAATTCAAATTCAAACTAAGAACTTATAAGATGCATTATCATGTTTTGATCTAAACAGCAAGGTTAAGTTGTTTAAACATGCATGAAACCAGTACAGATGGAAAGATTGGATTTTTCTGATCATTTTTCATATATAAATCTTTTCATTTGGAGTTACAGATTAATTTCTATGATTTTTACAAGTTAGTAGTATTTTCTGGAATTTCCTGAATAAACTTAAATCCAGAAAATGCTTTACTCCGTCAGCCTGACGTCAGTGTGACGTCAGCAGGTCAACTGACCCCTCTAGGTCGAACCTGGCCTGTGGGTCTCTCACGTCAGTGTCATAACTAATTAAGACTTTTAATTAGTCACTAATTAAAGAAACTAACCTAGGGTTAGATAGGGCCTGCGCACTTGTCAGTGACCTAGGGGAAGTCAAACCCCTGGTCAAAAGGTCAAACGCGCCGGCGGCTTGACGCCGGCGCCGACAAACGCGGCGGAGGGGCTCGGGAAACGCCCTCCGGCGACCAAAACAGCAGCGGCGATCAACTACGCATATCTGGCGCTCAGCTGCATCCAGCTAAGCAAGCGGGAGGGGCTGCGGTCGACCGGGCTCGCCGGAATCAAGCTCGCGGCGGCGGCCGGCGTGCGGGTGTGCTCAAGTCGGCGTTATGCTGCATGAAAGGGGCATGGATGGGTGCTACGGGCAGCTGGTGATGCACTGAGCGAGATGATGAACTCCGTTTTGAGCTCGGGTGGACGTGGCCATGGCGGTGATTTGGCCGGCGGAGCCGAGCTCTCGGCCGTGGTGGCAGGCGGGGTTAGAGAGCGACTTGGACAGCGCGTCTAGGGGTTAAAGAGAGAGCAGCTCACGGCGGTTGCGACAGTGGCCTCGGGGAGCTCGGGGAGGGGCTGACGACGATGGGAGGTCGCCGGCGATCTCGGGGCAGAGGCGGCGAAGATGGCGGTGCAGAGGGTGATGCAGAGGATTCGGCGTCGCGCGAGTTGACGGAGAGGCGCGGAGAATGGAGGCGGAGCTCCTGGGCATGTCCAGGGGGCGAGGGGGAGGCAGTGGCCGCGGTGGTGCTTGTCGGCGGCGACGGTGGCGCTCGAACCGTGCGAGAGAGAGAACAGAGGAGGGGAGGGGCACGGGGAGAGTGAGAGAGGATCAAGGGGAGTGCATGGCGCTCACAGCCGCGTCGGGGAAGCAGCGGAAGCAGGAGGTGGCCGGGGCGCGTGTGCGCGCACGGCGGCCACACGCCCTCCTGCCTACTGGCAGGAGGTGGAAGACGACAGGGAGGAGGAGGTGGGCTGGGCCGGCCACTTGGGCCGCCAGGTGGGCTGCACAGGTAAGTTCTCTCTCTCTCCCTCTGGTTTTCTAAATATTAATGTTTTCTATTTTCTGCAATTGGTTTTGACTTTATTAAAAATGCCAGGGCATTTCCAAAAATCATGAAACTGCTCAATGTCACTATTTGGAATATTTTCAACAGAAAACATTTTAGTTTGTGATTATTTGGACATTATTTCTTATATAACCGAAATAATTCCAACCCAAATATATTATTGATTTAAATCAAAGGCCCAAATAAATTATTTCTGTGACTCCAAAAATATTGGTTTGAATTTCACCTCATGCCAATATTTTCACAGAATAACAGGAACATTTTCTTGGACTCATTTGATGAGATTTAAATGTTGGTTATTTTTATGGGTTTTCTGAGGCTTTGAAAATTCCTCAATTCAAGTTTCAATTGAATTTAAACATGATGCTCACATGGAAGCTAGCAACGGTCAGACCAGAATTAGGGATGTGACAAGGTGACATTAGGGTTTTGGTTGATTTGTATCTTAAGGTGTTATTCTAGTACGAACTCTAGGGCTGTTTGTGACACTTATAGGAATAGCCCAACGGAATGATTGGAAATAATAACTTTGAGGTGGTTTCGTACCCTACCATAATCTCTTCGTTTGCTCTCCACTATTAGTGACTTTGGAGTGACTCTTTGTCGCATGTTGAGGGATAGTTATATGATCCAATTATGTTATTATTGTTGAGAGAACTTGCACTAGTGAAAGTATGAACCCTAGGCCTTGTTTCCTAGCATTGCAATACTGTTTACGCTCACTTTTACCACTTGTTACCTTGGTGTTTTTATATTTTCAGATTACAAAAACCTATATCGACCATCCATATTGCACTTGTATCACCATCTCTTCGCCGAACTAGTGCACCTATACAATTTACCATTGTATTGGGTGTGTTGGGGACACAAGAGACTCTTTGCTATTTGGTTGCAGGGTTGTTTGAGAGAGACCATCTTCATCCTACGCCTCCCACGGATTGATAAACCTTAGGTCATCCACTTGAGGGAAATTTGCTACTGTCCTACAAACCTCTGCACTTGGAGGCCCAACAACGTCTACAAGAAGAAGGTTGCGTAGTAGACATCAAGCTCTTTTCTGGTGTCGTTGCCGGGGAGGCTAGGTAAGTGAAGGTATATCTTTAGGTCTTGCAATCGAATCTTTTTGTTTCTTGTTTTATCACTAGTTTAGTTTATAAAAGAAAACTACAAAAAATGGAATTGAGTTTGTCTCATACGCTTCATCTTTTTAATATCTTTCGTGAGTATGATGGAAAGGAAAATTGTGCTCAAGTGCTAGAAGGAGAATGCATTAAAATGTTTGGCACTAGATCTTTGTATGATGAGCATGATTGCAATGTTGTTAGTATAAACTCCTTGAATATCCATAGTACTAATGATGATTGCACTAGTTATGATGAAAATATCTCTTATGAGCATGTCAACTTTTGTGGAGTGCATGTTTGCATGAACACACCAAATAGGGAAGATATTTATTGCAAGAGGCATAAGCATTTAGAAACTAAATGGTTGCAAGAAAGGCTAGATGTGAGTGCTGAAAATTTGAATTTCCTTTGCTGTACTTGTGAACTTTGCAATGAACGTGGTCATTTACATCTCCAATGCAAATTGTTTCATGACCGAATTGTGTCCAAAAATTGTGATGATTTGATTTCCCTTGCACATTATAATGAACTTAGTTTGCTTTTGGGATATGAAGAGTTGAAACGTTTACTTAAGGACCTTCCAGAATTTTCCCATAAGAAATTCCTTGATATTGATCTAGAGAAGATTTATTTGTATTGTGCGGTGAATTGCGTTGAAAATCCTTATATTGCCAATTACATAAAGAAGAGAAAGCAAATAGAAGATGATGAGAATACTAATGAAAGGGAAGAGACTTCCCAATATCCTCCTATTATTTCTTATGATGAATCAGGTAACGAGGAGGAGCCTTCTACTCAATCAATCTCATTAATAAGGAGCTCCAAAAAGAGGATTGAACCCACACATGATGTGATGAAGAAGAATAAAAGAAAAAGGAAGAGAGGTAAAAAGGTATCTCTCCCAAATAAAGTTGCTCCTATTATTGATGTGCCTCATGAAAATGAAGATGATACACTTGATGATGATCTAGTTATGCCTATTGCTTGTTGTGATGATTATGATTGGGAAGATAATGATACCCCTTATGATTTTGAAAATCTTTTTGGCACTTGCTTGGAAGAATATAATAATTGCTATACTATTGGTGCTATCTATACTATTAATGATGAGAGTGAATATGCCTATGATATGAAAAGGCCCGATCTTGGGGAAGCTATGTTTGATGAGGATGACATATTTGAGAATATATTTGCTGTAAATAATGCTTGTCCTAAGCTTGGGGATGCTATGCTTAATAATGATAATATTTTTAGCCTCCCAAGTCATGATATGCAAAGTTGTTATGATGATCGCATGCCTTCTACCTATGATGATTATATTGATGAAAGTGGGTTTGGAAGAGTGTCAACTTTAGGAAGTAGTGATCCCACAATATTGGAGGATGTTGAATCTTATAATATTTATGAAAGTGGATTTGGAGAGGTCATGACTTTATTTAGTGATGCATCCACTATTTTGGAAGAGGTTTCAGTCGATTATGATGAGAACAAAGTTGCTACTTATGATGATTATTCTGATAAAACTTATGCTATAAAGAGAAGTGATGAACTTGTCATGATTATGAGTACCCTTTCTCTGAACATTACTCTTTTAATGTGGAAACAATTTTTAGTGTTCAAGTCTCTTATGATACTCCCACTATTCCGAATGAGAAGAAGTTTGCTTATGTGGAGAGTAGTAAAATTTCTATGCAAGTAGATCATGAAAAGAATGCTTTAGGTGCTGGTTATATTGTTGAATTCATTCATGATGCTACTGAAAATTATTATGAGGGAGGAATATATGCTTGTAGGAATTGCAATAATATCAAGTTTCCTCTCTATGTGCTTAATGTTGTGAAGTTATGCTTGTTTTACCTCCCTATGCAAGTTCATTATTGTTCCCATGAATTGTTTGCTCACAAAATCCCTATGCATAGGAAGTGGGTTAGACTTAAATGTGCTAGTCGTATTCTTCATGATGCTCTCTTTACGTTTCAATTCTTATCTTTTATGTGAGCATCATTGAAATCATCATGCCTAGCTAGGGGTATTAAACGATAGCGCTTGTTGGGAGGCAACCCAATTTTAGTTTAGTTTCTTGATTTTTGGTTCTGTTTAGGAATAAATAATCCATCTAGCCTCTGTTTAGATGTGGTTTTGTGTTTTAATTAGTGTTTGTGCCAAGTAGAACCTTTGGGAAGACCTGGGTGAAGTCTTTATGATCATGCTGTAAAAAACAGAAACTTTAGCGCTCACGAGATTAGCTAGAACTTTTTACTGGAGAGTGATATTTAGTTGATTCTTTTTGAAAATGATTACTAGGAAAATTCCTCAGGTCCACCAATTTATTTTAGAATTTATGGAGTTCCAGAAGTTTGCGTTAGTTACAGATTACTACAGACTGTTCTGTTTTTGACAGATTCTGTTTTTCGTGTGTTGTTTGCTTATTTTGATGAATCTATGGCTAGTAAAATAGTTTATAATCCATAGAGAAGCTGGAATACAGTAGGTTTAACACCAATATAAATAAATAATGAGTTCATTACAGTACCTTGAAGTGGTGTTTTGTTTTCTTTCGCTAACGGAGCTCACGAGTTTTCTGTTAAGTTTTGTGTTGTGAAGTTTTCAAGTTTTGGGTAAAGATTCGATGGATTATGGAACAAGGAGTGGCAAGATCCTAAACTTGGGGATGCCCAAGGAACCCCAAGGTAATATTCAAGGACAACCAAGCATCTAAGCTTGGGGATGCCCCGGAAGGCATCCCCTCTTTCGTCTTCGTTCATCGGTAACTTTACTTGGAGCTATATTTTTATTCACCACATGATATGTGTTTTGCTTGGAGCGTCATTTTATTTTCTTTAGCTTTGCTTGCTGTTTGAATAAAGTACCAAGATCTGAAAGTATTAAACAGTAGAGTCTTCATATAGTTGCATAATTATTCGACTACTCATTGATCTTCACTTATATCTTTTGGAGTAGTTTGTTGTTTGCTCTAGTGCTTCACTTATATCTTTTAGAGCATGGTGGTAGTTTTATTTTTAAGAAATAGATGAACTCTCATGCTTCACTTATATTATTTTGAGAGTCTTAAATAGCATGGTAATTTGTTTAAAATCCTAATATACTTGGTATTCAAGATATGTGAAACTTTCTTTTGAGTGCGTTGAATACTAAGAAAAGTTTAATGCTTGATAATTGTTTTGAGATATGAAGATGGTGATATTAGAGTCATGCTAGTTGAGTAGTTGTGAATTTAAAGAATGCTTGTGTTGAAGTTAGCAAGTCCCATAGCATGCACGTATGGTTAAAGTTGTGTAACAAATTTGAAACATGAAGTGTACCAGGCTTGTGCATCCTTATGAGTGGCGGTCAGGGACGAGCGATGGACTTTTCCTACCAATATATCCCCCTAGGAGCATGCGCGTAGTACTTGATTTTTTATGACTTCTAAATTTTTGCAATAAGTATATGAGTTCTTTTGACTAATGTTGAGTCCATGGATTATAAGCACTTTTACCTTTCCGCCTTTGCTAGCCTCTTCGGTACCGTGCATTGCCCTTTCTCACCTTGAGAGTTGGTGCAAACTTCGCCGGTGCATCCAAACCCCGTGATATGATATGCTCTATCACACATAAACCTCCTTATATCTTCCTCAAAACAGCCACCATACCTACCTATTATGGCATTTCCATAGCCATTCCGAGATATATAGCCATGCAACTTTCCACCGTTCCGTTCATCATCATCATGACATACTTTACTTTTGTCATATTGCCATTGCATGATCATGTAGTTGACATCGTACTTGTGGCAAAGCCACCATGCATTATTTTTCATACATGTCACTCTTGATTCATTGCACCATCCCGGTACACCGCCGGAGGCATTCATATAGAGTAATATCTTCTTCTAGTTTCGAGTTGTAATCCTTATGTTGTAATCAATAGAAGTGTGATGATCATCATTATTAGAGCATTGCCCAATCAAAAAAAAGAGAAAGGCCAAAAAGAAAAAAAGGAAAGGCCCAAAAAAATAAAAAATAAAAAGGGCAATGTTACTATCTCTTTTTCCACACTTGTGCTTCAAAGTAGCACCTTGTTCTTCATGTAGTGAGTCTCATATATTGTGCTTCAAAGTAGCACCATGTTTTTCATAAGTTGTCTTTTTATACTAGTGGGAATTTTTAATTATAGAACTTGGCTTGTATATTCCTACGATGGGCGTCCTCAAATGTCCTATGTCTTCATGAGCAAGCAAGTTGGATGCCCACCCACTAGTTTTCTTTTGTTGAGCATTCATAGCTCTAGTGCATCCGTTGCATGGCAATCCCTACTCCTCATGTTGACATCAATTGATGGGCATCTCCATAGCCTGTTGATTATCCTCGTCAATGTGAGACTTTCTCCTTTTTGTCTTCTACACACAATCCCCATCATCATATTCTATTCCACCCATAGTGCTATATCCATGGCTCACGCTCATGTATTGCATGAAGGTTGAAAAAGTTTGAGATTATTTAAGTATGAAACAATTGCTTGGCTTGTCATCGGGGGTATAGAAGTTGGGAACATATTTGTGTGACGAAAATGAAGCATAGCCTAACTATATGATTTTGTAGGGATGAACTTTCTTTTGCCATGCTATTTTGAGAAGACATGATTACTTTGATTAGTATGCTTGAAGTATTACTATTTCTTTTATCAATATGAACTTTTATTTTGTATTCATTCGGATCTGAATATTCATACCACAATTAAGAAGATTTACATTGAAATTATGCCAAAGTATCACTCCGCATCAAAAATTCTCTTTTTATCATTTACCTACTCGAGGACGAGCAGGAATTAAGCTTGGGGATGCTTGATACGTCTCCAACGTATCTATAATTTTTGATTGCTCCATGCTACTTCATCTACTGTTTTGGGCAATATTGGGCTTTATTTTCCACTTTTATATTACTTTTGGGACTAACCTATTAACCGGAGGCCCAGCCCAGATTTGCTGTTTTATGCCTATTTCAGTGTTTCGAGGAAAAGGAATATCAGACGGAGTCAAAACGGAACGAAATCAACTGGAGAAGTTATTTTTGGAAGGAAAGCCACCGGATAGGCTTGGACTCTACGTCAGAAGATACGGGAGCTGGCCACGAGGGTGGGGGGCGCGCCCACCCCCCTAGGGCGCGCCCCCATGCCTCGTGGAGCCCCCGAAGCTCCACCGACGTACCCCCTGCAGCCATATATACCTACGTATCGTAAAACTTCCAGAACAGAAGATAGATCGGGAGTTCCGCCGCCGCAAGCCTCTGTAGCCACCAAAAACCTCTGGGGACCCTGTTTCGGCACCCTGCCGGAGGGGGGAACCCTCACCGGTGGCCATCTTCATCATCCCGGCGCTATCCATGACAAGGAGGGAGTAGTTCACCCTCGGGGCCGAGGGTATGTACTAGTAGCTATGTGTTTGATCTCTCTCTCTTTCGTGTTCTCTCTCGTGTTCCCTCTATGGCACGATCATGATGTATCCCGAGCTTTGCTATTGTAGTTGGATCTTATGATGTTTCTCCCCCTCTACTCTCTTGTGATGAATTGAGTTTCCCCTTTGAAGTTATCTTATTGGATTGAGTCTTTTATGAGAACACTTGATGTATATCTTGCCGTGCTTATATATGGTGACAATGGGATATCATGTGCCACTTGATGTATGTTTTGGTGACCAACTTGCGGGTTCCGCCCATGAACCTATGCACAGGGGTTGGCACACATTCGTGATTCTCCGGTAGAAACTTTGGGGCACTCTTTGAGGTTCTATGTGTTGGTTTGAATAGATGAATTGAGATTGTGTGATGCATATCGTATAATCATGCCCACGGATACTTGAGGTGACATTGGAGTTTCTAGGTGACCTTAGGGTTTTGGTTGATTTGTATCTTAAGGTGTTATTCTAGTACGAACTCTAGGGTTGTTTGTGACACTTATAGGAATAGCCCAACGGATTGATTGGAAAGAATAACTTTGAGGTGGTTTCGTACCCTACCATAATCTCTTCGTTTGCTCTCCACTATTAGTGACTTTGGAGTGACTCTTTGTTGCATGTTGAGGGATAGTTATATGATCCAATTATGTTATTATTGTTGAGAGAACTTGCACTAGTGAAAGTATGAACCCTAGGCCTTGTTTCCTATCATTGCAATACTGTTTACGCTCACTTTTACCACTTGTTACCTTGCTGTTTTTATATTTTCAGATTACAAAAACCTATATCTACCATCCATATTGCACTTGTATCACCATCTCTTCGCCGAACTAGTGCACCTATACAATTTACCATTGTATTGGGTGTGTTGGCGACACAAGAGACTCTTTGCTATTTGGTTGCAGGGTTGTTTGAGAGAGACCATCTTCATCCTACACCTCCCACGGATTGATAAACCTTAGGTCATCCACTTGAGGGAAATTTGCTACTGTCCTACAAACCTCTGCACTTGGAGGCCCAACAACGTCTACAAGAAGAAGGTTGCGTAGTAGACATCAACGCGGTAGAGCCAGTCGCCCCAAAATTCAATCCGTGGTCGTCATTCCCGATCAGCTTCGATCGACGAGATCACCCAACTAGTTCCGCCATGGCGGTTCGGCCGCACTGGTCCTCGACCCAATCATCGATGGATTCCACCTAACACGAGTCCTAATGGACGGTGGTAGCAGCCTCAACCTGCTCTACCTGGATAAAGTTCGGAAGATGGGCATTAATCCCTCACGAATCAAACCCACAAAGACTAGCTTTAAAGGAGTCATACCAGGCGTCGAGGCCCGTTGTATAGGCTCAATCACGCTGGAGGTGGTCTTCGGTTCTCCGGACAACTTCCGAAGCGAAGATCTAATCTTTGATATTGTCCCCTTCTGCAGCGGCTACCACGCACTACTCGGACGAACTGCGTTCGCTAGATTCAACGCGGTGCCCCATTATGCTTATCTAAAGCTCAAGATGCCCGGTCCATGCGGCGTCATAACAGTAAATGGAAACATGGAACACTCTCTCCGTACGGAAGAGCACACTGCCGCCCTGGCAGCAGAGGTACAGAGCGGCCATCTCAAGCAGAACCATAATACGGCTGCCGAGCCCCTGGACATCATTAAGAGGGTCCGGACCACACTGCAACAGGACAACTAGGCTCGTCAGGAGCTCGATTAGCAATTTGGCCTCCGTCCCAGTCCCAATGAGGAAGTGGCATTCGTACCGCGTGTACATAGTTACGCACTCAAAATTCCATGGGCATGACGGAGGCACAGCTAGCTTGTGATCCACAGTTCGGCTAGACCGATCCCGGACTCACATATACCTTCACTATTTTCTTTCCCCTTTTCAGGTTTTACACATGCCTCCTTCGAGGGCCTGATTACCGGTCCTATCAAAGGACAAGTACACCAGATTGACGCAGAGCACAGGCATACAAGGGAAGCCCTAGAGGACAATCCAACGACTACTCTACCTGTTTTTCAGTACCCAAATGCAGCTCTCCTCTGGTTCTGGCATGTTAAATAGCCGGTTGCTTATCGCATTATTTGTATACATGCGCTTTTGACGCCTTAACCCAACTAAAAAGGAAATAGTTTACCGCCCACGTCAAGGGGGCTAGATACTACCTCTGCTCTTTTTCTATTTCCTGTTGCTATTTTTTTGAATATTTACTGTGAGGCAAAGCCCCACAGCCCTTTATTAAATAAAGAACCACTGTACAAGTAAAACAGACTATACAAAAAAAGGAAAACAAAAAGGGAAAGAGTCTACCTATTAGCTAACTAACTGTACTTGCTTTACAACAAAGAAGCAATCCAAGCCAAAAGCTTTGGTACAATTCATATTCACCAAGGGCTCCCTATCGCCCCCATAATACGGCAACAAGGTCCGAACACTTCTTATAGATAAGTTCGGCACCCCGAATTTAGCATTATATGCATTAGCTCTGAATCATGTCTTTAGTTAATAGTTGGGTTGCCCGGCTCATGTTCTTGCTACCCTATGTTCCGCTACATCGGCTAGGGTAGTAAAGGGAGAACTACTGCGATTGTTCCCTAGTCTAAACCGGATGAGCACCTCAATAGAGAAAGCCGAAAACTGACTGTCATGATGCGGCGAGAGCCGGTCAGCTGTTCGGAGGTCACAAATCGTTGGAGATTTTTTCCGCATTTCGCGAAAGATCGGTACTTCCTGATCAGACGCTGACAGCACCATGATTTGTATACCAGGGGCTGCACCTATGTTTATTATAAAACTCCTATGGCTAAGTGAGGGCGTTTAAGCCGCATAGTCTGATTGCCTGGTTCGTTGCGCTGAACAACTCCTTCAAGGACCATATAATTGGATCAAGATTGTTTAGATTCCATCCTGAACACCTCCGTACTACCTACGTGAGGGCAGAAGCCGACGACTGGCCAACCCTCAGATCCCATACAAAACGGCCGCCTAGGAGGAAACAATCAAAACATAACAAACATTATATTACAAATCGGATTTGTTTTCATCATACAAAGACAAAAAAAACGAATGTCTTCATTCGAAAATGATGTCCTGCCCGCACTGCGCTGCTGCAAGTTGAGACCCCTCTAGGACATCCGCAAAATATCGCTCGGGTGTGCGGTGCTCCTTGCCCTCCGGCGGCCCCTTGGCCACCTCCACGGCATCCATCTTCGCCCACCACATCTTGCAACGGGCGAAGGCCATGCGGGCACCTTCGATGCAGACTGATCGCTTGACGATGTCTAGACGAGGACAGGCCTCCACCACGCGCTTCACGAGACCAAAATAACTGCTGCGTATCGCCTCGGCTGGCCACAGCCGGATTATTAAGTCCTTCGTGGCTAGTTCGGCCACCCTGTGCAGCTCGACCAGCTGTTTCAGCTGATCGATAAAGGGCACCGGATGTTCTGGCACAACGTACTGCATCTAGAACAGCTTCTCCGTGGAGCTCCCTTCTTTGGCTCGGAAGAACTCCGCCGCATCGGACACGCTGCGTGGTAGATCCGCAAAAGCCCCTGGGTAACTCCGAATCCGGGTTAGTAAAATGTACTTCCTCTCCGCATACTTGCTTTGCATGTTAAATGCCTTACCCGCTGCGATCTTCTTGGCCTCCTGGATCTCCTGGAGAGCGCCGCTGGCGTCATTCTGTGCGGCCTCTGCGCTCTGGCGAGCCTTGGTAAGTTCGGTCCCTCGAACCGACGCTTCGCGCTCCAAAGCCTCACACTTTTTCACCGCGTCCTGGAGCTCCTGCTGGATCTCGTCGACCCGGGCCTTGAGCTTCTTACGGGCGGCTTGCTGCTGGATAGCCTTCCCGTCGGCTTCAGTCAAGGCATTTTTCAGGGCCTCGACCTCGGTCGCCACCCCTACACATATTATGACACTCCGGTCAATACTCACCACTTATTCTTTCCAAATACACAGCAAGTCGTTACTCACCTTGCTTCTTGTGGAGCTGAATCTTCACCTCGCCGAGCTCGTTCTCGGTCCGCTCAGTGGCCAACAATGACGCCTGCTCATTCATATATATCAACTTAGTCTCCTACAAAGGGTTGATCCCCTGTCCGGCCTTTCATTCCGAACACCGGACAGTGTCTCCGGGGCTACTGTCAGCACGGGGCGTTCTCTTTTTACGTGACTTACCTCGAAACCTGTCAACAAGGTGTGGCAGGCCTCGTTTAGTCCGCTCTTGACGGACTAAACTTTCTCGATCACCGTTCCCATAAGGACACGGTGCTCGTCCACAATGGAGGCGCCTCGTAGTGCCTCCATCAGGTTATCCGGTGCCCCTGGTTGGACAGGGGCCATCGGTGGAATTAGTGCACCCCCCTCCTTCGAAGGAAGGTGCACGCCAGATTCCAGGGCCATATCGGTCCCTAGGATCGTATTCGGCTGAGGGCCGAATTGAATACGTCCCCCTTCGCCAGCCTCCATGGGGATCTGCTCCCCCATATGTCCGGCAGCGGAGGTCTCGCCTTGCGGCGCCTCCTGGAAAGCGTCTTGGGCCCCTCCCCGGCTCGGAGCGGTCCTCCGGGACAACACTTCGGTGTTGTCATTGGCCTTAGGGGAGTAAGCGGGCGACGGCGACATACTAGCCATTTCCGCCAGATACAATGAACTCCCAGATGAGGATTGTTGGACGCTGCCACTGGCCGGACTGTAATGGCACAATTAACCCTGTCAAAAAATAAAAAGAGGGGCCGGGTACACTTATGTACGGGAGTCATAGTACTTATGATGCGCCCGGGGCTTAGTGCGGAGCCGTCGCTCCGGACTGCTGTCAACGTCCCACGCGGTGTCGACCGCAGGGGCGCCCTTCCCCTTCTTGGGCGTTCCCGCCTCCATATTCGTGACGGTCCCCCTCTTCTTCTCCTTAGGGGGAGGTTTCTTCTCCTCCTCCTCCTCCTCCTCCTCGTCGTCCTTAGGGACGGAGGAATGGGCTTCCTCATCTTCGGACGTCACGTCCGAAGTGCCCGTGCGGCGGGGACCACTTTTGGCCCCCTTGGCCTTCTTCTTGGCCTTCTTCTCTGGCGCCTTATATGGCATGGGCACCAGCATCTTCGCCAAACGCGGGATGACCGGTTCTTCAGGCAGCGGAGCCAGACACTGGATCCGCTTCACCCTCTCCATCCAGTCCTGAAAAAGCAATGATAAAACTAAGATATCATCCTTGAAACAATTAAGTTGGGGATACGTCAAAAATAACATACCTCGCTGGCGGGGTGTTTGCAATCGTGACCACGGTCTGAATCAGTGGCCGGCGGTTTCTCTTTGCCCTTAAAGAGCAACTTCCAGGCACCTTCGTGAGTAGTTTCGTAGAGCCTCTCCAGGGTTTGGTGCTTCTTCGGATTAAGCTCCCACAGAGGGCGACTTCTGCGCTGGCACGGGAGGATCCGGCGAACTAGCATCACCTGGATTACATCGACAAGCTTGACGTTCTTGGCTATCATACTTTGAACGCGCGTCTGCAGTGCTATCAGCTCATCGGGCGAACACCAGTTCGGACTCTTCTCGACTCAGGAGGTGAGTTGGATAGGAGCACCGGAGCGGAATTCGGCAGCTGCGGCCCAGGTGGTGCCACGGGGTTCTGTGATGTAGAACCACTGTTTCTGCCACTCCTTTACTGTCTTCACGGAAGTGCCTTTCGGCCAGGAGACGTTTGACAGCTTACTCACCATGGCTCCCCCGCACTCCGCGTGCTGGCCATCCACCACCTTCGGCTTCACATTGAAGACTTTGAGCCATATCCCAAAGTGAGGTTGGATGCGGAGGAAGGCCTCGCACACGACGATAAACGCCGAGATGTTGAGGAAGGAGTTCGGGGCCAGATCATGGAAATCAATCCCGTAATAATACATCAGCCCGCGAACAAAAGGGTGGAGTGGGAACCCTTGTCCGCGGAAAAAATGAGGGAGGAATACCACCCTCTCGTTGGGCTCCGGCGTGGGCATGACTTGTCCCTCGGCCGGCAGGCGGTGGGCGATTTGCTTCGCCAAGTATCCGGCCGCCCGAAGCTCAGTAATGTCCTCTTCCTTAATGGAGGAGACCATCCACTTGCCCTGACCTCCGGATCCTGACATAGTTGGGTGCTAGCTCGAGTGGGAAGGGGATGAGAACTTGTGCGCTGGAGCTCGAGATTGAAACGGCGGAGATAGAGAGAAGGCGTGGGAGAAGAGGGGCGAGTCCTTATCCCCTTATAAAGGCAGTAAATGTTGAGCCCTCCCCACTCGCCTTAGAATTCATCTATTCCCAAGGGCTGTGTAAACGGCACGGTTGGGTTACAGTTCCGGATACTATCGCCGCATCCGAAGACTATCTTGGAGTACGGAAAAAAGGGGAACCTGCCTTGCAATGCCGAAGACAATCTGCGTGCCGGACTCCTCGTCATTGAAGCCAGGTTCAGGGGCTACTGAGGAAGTCCTGGACTAAGGGGTCTTCGGGCGTCCGGCCTGTTATCCATGGGTGGGATTGATGGGTTGTGAAGACATGAAGACCGAAGACTCTACCCGTGTCCGGATTGGACTCTCCTTGGCGTGGAAGGCAAGCTTGGTGATACGTCTCCAACGTATCTATAATTTTTGATCGCTCCATGCTATATTATCTTCTGTTTTGGACATTATTGGGTTTTATTATTCACTTTTATATTATTTTGGGACTAACCTATTAACCGGAGGTCCAGCCCAGAATTGTTGTTTTTTACCTATTTCAGAGTTCCGCAAAAAGGAATATCAAACGGAGTCCAAACGGAATAAAACCTTCGGGAACGTGATTTTTGGAACGAACATGATCCAGGAGACTTGGACCCTAAGTCAAGAAAGCTTCGAGGAAGCCACGAGGTAGGGGGGCGCGCCTACCCACCTAGGGCGCGCCCTCCACCCTCGTGGGCCCCCTGTTGCTCCCCTGACGTATTTCTTCCTCCTATATATACCAATATACCCTAAAACCATCGGGGAACAGAATAGATCGGGAGTTCCGCCGCCGCAAGCCTCTGTAGCCACCAAAAACCAATCGGTACCCTGTTCCGACACCCTGCCGGAGGGGGGATCCCTCACCGGTGGCCATCTTCATCATCCTGTCGCTCTCCATGACGAGGAGGGAGTAGTTCACCCTCGGGGCTGAGGGTATGTACCAGTAGCTATGTGTTTGATCTCTCTTTCTCGTGTTCTTGATTTGGCACGATCTTGATGTATCACGAGCTTTGCTATTATAGTTGGATCTTATGTTGCTTCTCCCCCTCTACTCTCTTGTAATGGATTGAGTTTTCCCTTTGAAGTAATCTTATAGGATTGAGTCTTTAATGATTTGAGAACACTTGATGTATGTCTTGCCGTGCGTATCTGTGATGAGAATGGGATATCACGTGATTCACTTGATGTATGTTTTGGTGATCAACTTGCGGGTTCCGCCCATGAACCTATGCATAGGGGTTGGCACACATTTTCGTCTTGATTCTCCGGTAGAAACTTTGGGGGACTCTTTGAGGTTCTATGTGTTGGTTCAATAGATGAATCTGAGATTGTGTGATGCATATCGTATAATCATACCCACGGATACTTGAGGTGACATTGGAGTATCTAGGTGACATTAGGGTTTTGGTTGATTTGTGTCTTAAGGTGTTATTCTAGTACGAACTCTAGGGCTGTTTGTGACACTTATAGGAATAGCCCAACGGATTGATTGGAAAGAATAACTTTGAGTTGGTTTCGTACCCTACCATAATCTCTTCGTTTGTTCTCCACTATTATTGACTTTGGAGTGACTCTTTGTTGCATATTGAGGGATAGTTATATGATCCAATTATGTTATTATTGTTGAGTGAACTTGCACTAGTGAAGGTATGAACCCTAGGCCTTGTTTCCTAGCATTGCAATACCGTTTACGCTCACTTTTATCATTAGTTACCTTGCTGTTTTTATATTTTCAGATTACAAATACTCATATCTACCATCGATATTGCACTTGTATCACCAGCTCTTCGCCGAACTAGTGCACCTATACAATTTACCATTGTATTGGGTGTGTTGGGGACACAAGAGACTCTTTGTTATTTGGTTGCAGGGTTGTTTGAGAGAGACCATCTTCAGCCTATGCCTCCCACGGGAGGGAAATTTGCTACTGTCCTACAAACCTCTGCACTTGGAGGCCCAACAACGTCTACAAGAAGAAGGTTGCGTAGTAGACATCACTTGGCGACCAACTATGAAGATTCCTTCTTATGCAACCGACTCTATGTAACCCTAGATCCCTCCAGTGTCTATATAAACTGGAGGGCGTAGTCCGGATCGGATATACTCATTACCATAGTCATACAGGCTAGATTTTTAGGGTTTAGCCATTACGATCTCGTGGTAGATCAACTCTTGTAACACTCATATTCATCAAGATCAATCAAGCAGGAAGTAGGGTATTACCTCCATAGAGAAGGCCCGAACCTGGGTAAACATCGTGTCCCCCGTCTCCTGCAACCATCGATCTTAGACTCACAGTTCGGGACCCCCTACCCGAGATCCGCCGGTTTTGACACCGACACTCGCTGCGGCGAGCTCCGGCTTCAGCGAGCGCTAGGAGGGAGTTAAGGACGTCGAGACGGTGATGGTGGCGTGGTTTGGCAAGGTGCGACAGCCGGGGAAGCGAGCACGCGATGAACAGAGCGCTCGGCAGCATCCAGAGCGCGTCGACTAGCACGTTGGCATCGTGCACATGCGTGGTCACCGCGTGAACTCTGGCGTAGAGCCACGGCTTGCCATAAATCCATGTCTGGCAGTTAGTCCTTAGTGGTTTTGGTCGTTTTGCATAGTTGGCTTGGTCACAGGTGCACTGTGGGAGTGGCTCTCTTGCTGTCAAGTTTCTGGACAGAAACTTGTGAGCTAGACTATGGTCAAACCAGAGAGGGTTTAGGGCTGATTTTTGGTAGTTAGTCCTTTCTTAGGAGGGTAATGATGCTGAAGAAAAATCAGCCTCATTGGATCAAGGAAAATGGTGCTTGCTGTAGAAAGTGATCATTCTGTCCAAAACAGAAATGATTTTCTGTAGCAAAAATATTACAAAACTTTATGCAATGTTTTTGCTCAGGGAGGTGCCCTAGGGTGCAAAGAATATTTGTGAATTTATTCAGAATTTTTGGAGCAAGAAATCTAGGGGTTGCTTTGGAGCGTACTTCTCTCAAGTGATTTTCAGGGAAGAAAACGAATATTTTTCTTTTATGAAAAATATTCCTTGGGCTTTTGTGAAAGTTTTTCAGATAATGAAAAGTGAGTTAGAGGTGGAGAGGTCACTTGGGTGAAAATCAAGAGCAGGCCCAAGTGTTCAAGTCCATTTGAATTGATTCAAAACCGCAAATCCAAAGCAAATGCAAATGAAAGTCCGGAAAAAGAGAGAAGGCAAAAACCAGGCTGTCACAAACCTCCCCCACTTAAGATGAATCTCGTCCTCGAGATTAGGTTGCTTGGGAAAACAATTCTGGGTAGGTTGTCCTTAAAAAATCCTCTCTTTCCCAGGTTGCTTCTTCCTCGGTGTGATGCTCCCACTGGACCTTGTAAAATTTTATCGCTTTGCTGCGGGTGAGCCTTTCTGCCTCATCCAAGATTTTGAATGTTCTCTCCTCATAAGTTAAATCCTATGCAAGCTCAATTTCTGACATATCAGTCCTCTTCTCGGGTGGTGAAATAGACCTTCTCAGCTGTGATGCATGGAACACGTTGTGCACATTCGACAATTCGGGTGGCAATTCCAACTGATAAGCAACTGTGCCAACTCGAGTCATGACCGGGAACGGACCAATATACCTTGGTGAAAATTTTCCTCGGATCTGAAATCTCTTGACTCCCTATACTCGGTGGATAATTGAAGATGAGGATGACGATGTTGAGGACGCCGACGAGGCAGGCAATGACAACACGGGGCAAGACGAAGAGATGATTGATAATGGCGGCGGGGAAGAGGCCGGACATGGCGGCGAAGAAGGGGTCGGACATGGCGGAGTAGAAGGGGCCGGGCATGGCGGCGGAGAGAACGTGGAATGCACGCAGCAGAGTTCATCGGTACTAAGTTCAATCATGCGGGACCCTCATGTTCAAGCACTGCTTCGCAAGGAGACGAGTACTGAGAGAGCTGCTTCTAGAGAGGAGACTAAGCGGGAGCAACTGGTGGTAGACTCGAGCACTCCATTGTATGATGGTTGCAATCATAATATCATGGGGGTGACTCAGAGATACACGTGTTCACCAGGTTCAAAACTGATTTGTCTGTGTTTGGCATCATAATAACTTTTCTGTCGTGACTTAGCCAGCTGCAGTCTATCTCAAATTTCCTTGACTTGTTTCTCTACCTCCAGTATCAGATCAGTACCGAAGATACGGCTGTCTCCGGTTTGAGACCAATTTAACGGAGTGCGGCACTTACGGTCGTATAAAGCTTCAAAGGGTGAAATTTTCAAACTGGTTTGAAAACTGTTGTTGTATGAGAATTCTGCATATGGCAGACAATCTTCCCATTTGGGTCCATGGGTTAAGTCACATGCTCGAAGCATATCTTCAAGGATTTGATTTACCCGCTCAGTCTGACCGTCTGTTTGAGGATGATATGCGGTGCTATATTTGAGGGCGGTCCCTAAAGCTTGATGGAGTTAGGACCAAAATGCGGATGTGAACAATGAACCTCGGTCTGAAGTGATTTGTTTTAGGCACTCCATGCAAACTGACAACCCGGGATACATATAATTGTGCAAGTTGATCAGCGCGAAGGGTGGTGCAGATGGGAATGAAGTGAGACACTTTAGTCAGCGTGTCCACTATGACCCATATAGCATCATTGCCTCGGTGAGTTCGGGGTAGACCGGTGATAAAGTCCATGCAGACATCATCCCATTTCCATTGCGAGACGGGTAGGGGTTGGAGAAGTCCGACGGGTTTTTGGTGTTACGCATTTACTTTGTTGCAAATGTCACAACAAGCGACAAAATATGTGATGTCCCTTTTCATTCCATCCCACCAAAATATCTGTCGAAGGTCTTCATACATTTTAGTACCGCCTGGGTGTATTGAGTATGAGGATTCATGTGCTTCTGCCAAAATTTTCTTGCACAAATCTGCTAGCTCAGGTATGCATATCCTTCACTTTGCTAGGATCCACTACGATATCTTCTGCTGAAATAACATGCCCCTGAAATCCAACTTGTTTGAGCCAAAACTCGCACTTGCTGAATTTTGCATACAGCTGATGGTCACGGAGTCTCTGTAAGACTGCTCTGAGATGTTCTGCATGTTCTTTGTTACTCTTGGAGTAAATGAGAATATCATCGATGAAAACCACCACAAACTTATCCAGGAAATCCATGAACACTTTATTCATCATATGAATGAAGAAAGCGGGGGCATTTGTGAGGCCGAAGGACATCACCGTATATTCATAGAGACCGTACCGAGTAGTGAACGCGGTCTTAGGAATATCTTCCTTCTTGATTTTTAGTTGGTGATATCTGGTCCTTAAATCAACCATGGAAAATACTTTTGCACCACTGAGCTGATCGAACAAGTCATCAATCCTCGGTAATGGGTATTTGTTCTTGATTGTGACATCGTTCAACAGACGATAGTCAACGCACGTCCTGAGACCACCGTCTTTCTTGTCTACAAATATTGCAGGTGATCCCCATGGTGACGAACTGGGGCGGATATATCCTTTCTGTAACATTTTATCCAACTGCTTCTTTAATTCCACGAGTTCGGAGGAAGGCATTCAATAATACTTTTTGTACAATGGTGCGGTTCCCGGCACAAGATCAATTGCAAATTCAAGCTCTCGGTCCGTTGGCATGCCTGGCAATTCTTCTGGGAATACATCGGGAAACTCACCGACCACAGGAATTAATCCCAACTCATTTGCCACAGTGGTGAAGACCATTTCTTTCTTGGGTATACTCCTACGAGCATAGAATTTTGTAGTCTGCCCTTCCTGATTTGTCAAGGTGACTTCTCAGGTCACACAGTTTATGCATACTTGATATTGTGTCAACCGGTTCATTCCCAAAATAACATCCAACTTGGCAGACTCGATTACTACCAAAGCGGTTGGAAAACGGACCCCCTTGATATCAATTTCCAAATTTCGGCAAACCAAATTGCTTTTGAGCAAAGATCCCGGGGTCTGAACCAACATGCTTTTCCCCAAAAGCGAGCAAGGAAATTTGTTTTGGGCAATGAAACTTTGAGAAACAAAAGAGTGGTAAAATTATTGTGGGTATGCTATTAACAGAGAACATACCAATGACGACTTCGGGGTCTTCCTGGGCCTCGTCTATGGAGAGGTGATGAACTTGCCCTTGGACGACCTGCTGGGTATGATATGGCCCCATGTGATTGACTTGCTGTCGGAACTGGGCATTTGACTTCTTGGGATACAGCCTGGCATAATGTCCGATCTGTCCACAACTAAAGCAGGTGTTGTTGCGCTGGCGCTCCTCATGTACTGGATTGGTCACGACATTCTTGACTTGAGTAGTGGTCTTGTTCAAATTTTGTTGCCAGTTGGGTTTGTACTCCACTTGGGTCTGTTGCCAGGTACGGGCCTTCTGTATGGGTTGTTCGTCCTTCTTTGGTTCAGATTTGCGCTTGTTGTCATTGTTTGCAGGTCGGTTGTCCTGCACAGGCTTGTATTCCCTTTCTGCGATGAGGGCCTTATTTACCAGAGACTGAAAATCTGGAAAATCGAGCATACAGAGAACACTCCTGAGGTGTTGATTTAATCCACTAAGGAACCTGTCAACCTTCCTTTCTTCTGTGGCCACATAATAAAGAGAGTAACGGGCCAGATGGTTGAACTTGTGCAAATATTCACTTACTGACGGACTACCTTGAGTGAGAGCAAGAAATTCTCGTTGCTTGATCTTCATGACACCAGCTGGAATATGATACTTGAGAAATTGATCCTTGAATTGAGTCCACGTAATTTCTTCTTCCGCGGGCCACAGAGCTTTAGCATTATCCCACCATATGGCAGCGGCCCCTTCAAGATAGTGGGTAGCAAACGGAACCTTGTCAACCTCGTCAGTGCGAGCGATTTCAAGTTTCTTCTCAATGGTGCGTCACCAATCGTCTGCTTCCAAAGGGTCAACTACTTGACTGAAACTGGGAGGCTTAGTCCTTTGAAAATCTGACAGCTTGGAGTGATGGCCATTTTGATTTCCATTCCGCCCAACCATAGCTTGCACGCTTCTTAACAACTCAATCAGATCATTGTTCCTTCTTTCCTCAAACATGCACATAATTTGTTTAGTGGAGGGTGGATTTGGCGGTGGAGGCGGTGGCTACGGATACGGCTCGGGGGAGTGTCCTGTCTGCCTTGCTGAGCGACGAACAGGGACATCCTCACAAGCCTGCGAGCTGCTGCCTCCCCGCGTCATCCTACTATTTATTTTTTTCCAATAAGAGCAACCACGATGAGAAATATCCAAACGTGGGAAGAAAAGCAATGACAAACCCGAAAGAGCGAAACCAATAAAACCAGAAACACAACAATCGAATAAAAAGTTCCAACATAATTGTACATAGACTCATACTTGAAAGATAGACATCATGACTGGTGCGACTACTCGCATACATGCAACGATACACCATAACACATACAACTACATCCGTACATCACATGACCACTGCGGATACTCAGATGCTCTAAGACTCTGGCGGTGCTGCCGATCCTCTCCTGAGTCAGACTCAGATCCTGAACCGACGACGCCGACCGAGACCTCCGAGTTAAAAGTAACACGACGACGCTGCCTCGAAGGCTCTCCCTCAGGGGTAGGCGCGGGATGAGAAGGGATCATGGGAGCTACGGGGGTAGCAAGAAGAGACGCCCACTCAGCAGGAGCACTGTGTGGGTTCACTGTAGAGGTGCCCGAGCTACTCGGGGGAGTAACTAGAGAAATAGGCGAGCTAGAATTGGGCACAATATAAGGAGTAAACCCCATAGAAGGTGGAGTAGGGTAGGATCTCGCAGCAGCTAAAGCAGAACGAGCACGATTCAGCTCTCGAGCCAACTCGTGAATTAGAAGATAACTAGCAGTGATATATCAAGAAAGGTGGCTAGTGTCACTATCAGACGCCGGATCAACGGAATGAAAGCGAACACGACCATAATCATGCAAAGATAGGTAGAAACGAAAACCTGGATGGTTCTGCTTCTGAGCCTCTATGTAGCGTAACTCAACAAGAATCTCGAATGTTGCATACTGGACAGCCTGAGCGGCGGTGGATGCATAACCGCTCTGAGAGGTACTAGTATAAGAGCATGTTGACGAACTGGTGCGCAGATTAACCACAGCATGATACTCATACACAGAGTCGGCTAGACTCTCCCGGTACACCCGATATGCTGGGTCATCAGCGTGAGGGTACAGTCGACGCCACACGCCACGAAGGAGATGCGGCGAGGTGTACGGCATCAGCTGCAACTGACACGGATACGGCACCGGAGCCATCTACACTCACAACCATTAGTGGGTTAGGAATAAGATAAACAAGTGCATGCAATGCAACAATCAGCTACAAACACTACCAACACTCAACTCTTACTCCAACTAACGTACAACTAACACGTCGGTAGGTTAGTGTGTCCTACAGTCAGCGCGGCTCTGATACCAAGCGTCGTGGCACCCCGGCTCAGAGCGACCGGTTCAACCTGTATTGCCAACCCAGAGATCATGTCTTCTGGCAACACACAACATCTTGGTACAGAAATCACCGCTTTATTGAAACTAGCGGAAGCATAGAGTGACATTACAACAGTTGCGAGGCCAAGCGGCACACTCGGTGTAGCTGAACAATATGTACATTATTTAGTGGACATAAAGGGGCCTCGAGCACGACATCTACACGACAACGGAACAATGATGTAGTGGGACTCCATAGCACAGGGACACCGATGTGGACATGGTCTAGACACGGCAGCTCTCCGATCCAGTTAGACTTTCCTGAAATCTGGCATAACACGCCAGGTCAGTACATTGAATGTACTTGCAAGCTCACAACAACAAAACCATAATGACAAACAACATCATGACATTTAATCAAGTTAAATGCAAACAACAACATGTTACTCATGTAGTGAAACCAAACTTGTGCATCGAGTCACTCGGACTCTCTTACCAACCGGTTGCCTCGCAACCTCACCATGCTCCCAACGAAGCATGAACGGACTCATACTTGGTCCAACTGGTTACCTCGTAACCATAACGTGATCACTCCCGGATCACAACTTATACCACAACCCTCAGTCTCGCTGACATCATCATCATCCAACCAGTGCAATGCAAGTTCATTAGTGTGCCAGATTTATTAAAAACTGTTGATCCATGGTGTGACTTACTTAGAACTAGGCCCTTATCTACGGGCGCGGCTATCGATAGATTAATACACTCTGCAGAGGTAGCGCACTTTACCCACACCACGGAATCCATGGCCTCACGCTCCCATTCGGGTGGACCAACGGAATTCCGACAGAACTCTCCCATTGCCATGACACTCTTAGGGCCACTCTGACCAACTCCCCATTGGGCGTAGTCCTGGGTGACCCAGCCTAACAAAGGCAAAACTACCACCGTCGTGGCAAACAAAACAGTCCCAATCGGGGACTCGGTACCATAACAACATGAGTCCACAAGGTTATGTCTGCTTACCGGGCCAGGGTAACGCATGCCCATAACATTCCCTCGTTGGAGGCACCGATAAAAGGCATGACAATGGATGACTGCCGGCCTCCCCATAAAGGCAAATGTGGTTGCACTCGTCAGCCCGATTCATTGCCGCCATGACCCGTCCAACTTTATGTTCAACTTCATTTATCATCAGGTTGAACTTGAAATAAAATGCTCGAGTCAAAATATGCCATGCTTATGCAACCATACATCACAAATCACAACAGATCAACTTCAATCAAGTTCTACTTGCACAAACTTAACTTCCCACAGTTCTGGTCCTTCCTTGTTATTTCTACTCATTACTTTAGTTGCCATAAATCAAACAAAATTTATCTTAGCATGAATATAGCAAAAATAAGATCGATAATCATATCACCATAGTCATGACAAACTTACTTAGATCAACTACTCAAGCTACACCTCACTAGTTCAACCATTCACTACTATTAACTAAACTTTCATATCATGACAAAACCAAATAACACAAGCATTATTTATTTTACCACTATATGCAATGAATAATATATACATATATATATTCAAGTAGAAAATCATGAATATTACAAAGACACCATGCTAATGTTGTTGTGGCTTGCCTTAGTGCAGAGGAGCTTCACACTCCTCCTGGATGCCTTCAAGACAAGCTTCACCTTCTGAAAATAATTCAAATGACAAAAAGAAAGTGTCAAAAACACTTCTGAAAATTACCAGAAATTCTAGGCAACAAGGAAAAATCCCATCTTGGGTGTGCTGCTAGAGTTTTCTACTAAGAACAGAATGCAAAAAGAATGAACTCATTTGGACTTGTAGAATAATAGTTATAGCAGGTCAGAGTTCTGGTCAAAATTTAAACTAAATATGAATTAAAAAGAAAATCCAGGGGGGTGATGATACGTCCATTTTGCATCATGCTTTTATATCAATATTTATTGCATTATGGGCTGCTATTACACATTATATCTAATTACTTATGGCTATTCTCCCTTATTTTACAACGTTTACCATGAAGAGGGGGGATGCCGGCAGCTGGAATTCTGGCTGGGAAAGGAGCAAACGTTGGAAACCTATTCTGCACATCTCCAAAAGTCCTGAAACTCCACGAAACAACTTTTTGGAATTTATAAGAAATTATGAGCAAAAGAAATAGGCCAGGGGGCCCACACCTTGTCCAGGAGACAGGGGGCGCCCCCTATCTCCTGGGCCCCCTGGTGGGCCTCCGGCGTCCATCTTCTGCTATATCATCACTTTTACCCTAGAAAAAATCGTGGGCAAGCTTACGGGAGGAAACTCCGCCGCCACGAGGCGGAACCTTGGCGGAATCAATCTAGGGCTCTGGCGGAGCTGTTCTGCAGGGGACACTTCCCTCCGGGAGGGGGAAATCATCACCAACGTCATCACCAACGATCCTCTCATCGAGAGGGGGTCAATCTCCATCAACATCTTCACCAGCACCATCTCCTCTCAAAACCCTAGTTCATCTCTTGTATCCAATCTTGTATCAAAACTACAAATTGGTACCTGTGGGTTGCTAGTAGTGTTGATTCCTCCTTGTAGTTGATGCTAGTTGGTTTACTTGGTAGAAGATCATATGTTCAGATCCTTTATGCATATTATTACTACTATGATTATGAACATGAATATGCTTTGTGTGTAGTTACGTTTGTTCCTGAGGACATGGGTGAAGTCTTGCTATTAGTAGTCATGTGAATTTGGTATTCGTTCGATATTTTGATGAGATGTATGTTGTCTTTCCTCTAGTGGTGTTATGTGAACGTCGACTACATGACACTTCACCATTATTTGGGCCTAGAGGAAGGCATAGGGAAGTAATAAGTAGATGATGGGTTGCTAGAGTGACAGAAGCTTAAACCCTAGTTTATGCGTTGCTTCGTTAGGGGTTGATATGGACCCATATGTTTAATGTTGTGGTTAGGTTTACCTTAATACTCCTTTTTGTTGTTGCGGATGCTTGCAATAGGGGTTAATCATAAGTGGGATGCTTGTCCAAGTTAGGGCAGTACCCAAGTGTCGGTCCACCCACATATCAAATTATCAAAGTACCGAACGCAAATCATATGAATGTGATGAAAACTAGCTTGACGATAATTCCCAATGTGTCCTTGGGAACTCTTTCTTCATTATTAGAATTTGTCCAGGCTTATCCTTTGCTACATAAAGGATTGGGCCACCTTGCTGCACGTTATTTACTTTATTTACTTTTTGCTCGTTAATATTTATCTTATCACAAAACTATCTATCACCTACTATTTCAGTGCTTGCAGAGAAAACCTTACTGAAAACCGCTTATCATTTCCTTCTGCTCCTCGTTGGGTTCGACACTCTTACTTATCGAAAGGACTACGATAGATCCCCTATACATGTGGGTCATCAAGACTCTTTTCTGGCGCCGTTGCCGGGGAGTGTAGCGCTTTTGGTGAGTGGAACTTGGTAAGGAAACATTTATATAGTGTGCTGAAATTTTCTGTCACTTGTCACTATGGAAACTAATCCTTTGAGGGGCTTGTTTGGGGTATCTTCACCCCAAACAGAAGAGCAAAGAGATGCTCCTCAACCTACTGAACTTTATGAAAATATTCACTTTGAGATTCCTTCGGGTATGATAGAAAAACTGCTAGCTAATCCTTTTGCAGGAGACGGAACATTGCATCCCGATTTACACCTTATGTTTGTGGATGAAGTTTGTGGATTATTTAAGCTTGCAGGTATTCCCGATGATGTTGTTAAAAGGAAGTTCTTCCCTTTATCTTTGAAGGGAGATGCATTGACATGGTATAGGCTATGTGATGATACGTGATCTTGGAATTATAAGCGATTGAAGTTGGAATTTCACCAGAAGTTCTATCCTATGCATCTTGTTCATCGTGATCGTAATTACATATATAATTTCTGGCCTCGCGAAGGAGAAAGCATCGCTCAAGCTTGGGGGAGGCTTAAGTCAATGTTATATTCATGCCCCAATCATGAGCTCTCTCGGGAAATGATTATTCAGAATTTTTATGCTCGGCTTTCTCTTAATAATCGCAACCTGCTCGATACTTCCTGTGTTGGTTCTTATATGCTGAAGACTATTGATTTCAAATGGGACTTATTGGAAAGAATTAAACGCAACTCTGAAGATTGGGGTTCCGACGATGGTAAGGAGTCAGGTATGACACCTAAGTTCGATTGTGTTAAATCTTTTATGGATACCGATGCTTTTCGTGGATTTAGCGCTAAGTATGGACTTGACTCTGAGATAGTAGCTACTTTTTGTGAATCTTTTTGTACTCACGTTGATGTCCCTAAAGAGAAGTGGTTTAAATATAATCCTCCTGTTGAAGTGAAAGTAGTTGCTGTAGGAGATATGCCCTAGAGGCAATAATAAATGATATTATTTATCTCCGAGTTCATAATTATGTTTATGTTCCATGCTATAACTGCTATGGTTCTCGAGTCTGCAATAACCACGAGGCTCGGAGGAAGACTCATATGCACGTGTGGAATAATAAACGGTAAAATGTATTCCTAGTCTGGCCTCTAAGACTAGCTCAAGTGTTGCATGATGGTTATGTTTTCCTGATCATGGGCATGTCTATGTCAGCAACCTTGAGGGCATAATGTTAAGAGAACATTTGTGTTGAATCGACCCGGCATGATGTTATGCTATGAGATTCATTCGTCACAAGTTTATTGGTACATAACAAAGAGATGGTTAACGTTTGCATGATTCCTTAGACCATGAGAGTATCGAGTTTCTTCATGCTTGCTTCATGAACTTTGGGGTTTGTTAAACGTCATCCGTAAATGGGTGGCTATTACGGCGGCTTACGGGTTCATGGAAAAGTGTGTCAAGTAACTTGATAGCTCAAGATTGGGATTTGCTCCTCCGACGACGGAGAGATATCTCTGGGCCCTCTCGGTGTTACGGTATCCATCATCGTCTGGCCAGACACTTTGTGATTTGATCACGGGGATGCCGGAACACGATAACGAGAAAAGAGAACAATACCGGTAACGAGGTCACTAGCATAGTGGACAAGTTGTTGATCCACGGGAATGCCAACATGTCTCACCTCGGGTATTTGTAACATATCGCGAAGCAACAGGAATAGCACACGGCAACTGGAGGTTCACTCGAATATTTATTCGTGTGGGTATAGGGGTCAATATGGGTGTCCACGGCTCCGATGTTGATCATTGATCGGAAGGGGTTCCGGGTCATGTCTATACTTCACCGAACCTATAGGGTCACACGCTTAAGGGTCATCTATCTGCTGAATACTAGACAGGGAGTCTGAGAGAAAATCACCGAAAAAGTTTCGGACACCGAAAAGTTTCGGACAGCGGAATCGTACCGCAGAGAGAGGTCATCGGATAAGTTTCGATGATACCGAAAAGTTGTTTCGGGATACACCATTAAGTCAAATTGGTTTCGGCACATGCCTGATAATTCTTGGAGGATGCCAGAATCATTCTGGAAGCTTTTTGGAATTTTCTGAGATAAAAACCGGAAATGTTCCGGAGCTGCCGGAGCCACTTCAGATGCGTTTCGCAGATGAAAATCACTAAAACCGGAATTGTTTCGGAACGCGTTGAAAATCATTTTAGTGGGTACTGGAAATGTTCTTAGCCCACATAAATATTTTCAGTTCGATCAGACGCTGAAAAATGTCGTCGTGAATAGTGAAAATCAGCTTTATGGTTACTTTATGGAAAGCCACCTTTTGGGGCTTTGCTCCAAAAGATCTTGGGTATGACATGGATGGATAGGAGCCATTTTTTGGGCCCCTCATGGGGGTGTGGCCGGCCACATGGGGTATCCCCCTTGGGGACCCTCTTGTTCCTTGGTTTCACTCCTAGGCCCTTGTGGAAGGACTTCATTCATGTGCATTTTGGGTTTTTTGTGAAACTACCCTACCCCCTTGGGATTTCCTATAAATAGAGGTGGAGGGGCAGCCCTCCACACTCATCCCTTGCTCTCATACACATGCCATGCATTATCTGGCTTCTTCTCTCCCTCCCACGAAAAGAGTTTCGTAGAGCCGTAAGGCTGTCTGGGTTCCGGCAGGAACTAGTTCTGGACGGCGAAGCCCTGCCGGATAGATGACACCGTATGTGTGCAACTCTGTAGAGAGATCGTAGTTTCGGTCTTAGTTCGTGAGTGCCTCCCGAAGGGCTGTTCGTGTGACCGTCCGAGTTTCGAAGGTCCTCCCGAAGGGCTGTCCGAGTGACCGTTCGAGTTTCGAAGGTCCTCCCGAAGGGCTGTCCACGACACCGTCCGGGGGGCTGTTCGACCGCCTCCTGGAGGGCTGTCTAAGGAGCAGATGAGGGTATACATCCTCGCGGTTGGGAGGTTGTAAATCCTAGCTGCGGGGATCTGCACCGCCGATCGTCATCGACTCTACTTCCCGCTGCGCGACGAGTCGGTAACGAAAAAGATCAAACCATGTATGCAGTCTCCATAGTGGTCCTAGGCTGGTGCGTAGGTCGGAAATTTTTTGTTTTCTGCTGCGTTCCCCTACAGTGGCATCAAGAGCCGTGCTATGCGTCGATGCAGGTTTCGATCTAGAATACATGGAGATGTATGGGTATTGCATAATATAATTAGGTAGTAGATGAGATCTATTGCTGAAAATTATTTATGCGGGTGACAGATGAAATCTGTTACCCGAGGTTCTTGTTGCTTCCCTAGAATTTGCGTTTGCTCAATCTCGAGACAGCATGGTGGAATTTGACAAAGTTCTGGCAATCCGTGATCCTGATTGATCATGGAAGTGCTATCAGTTCTTTGGGTTCTGCCGTAGTCAAAAGAAAGATGAAATTCGCAGATGAAAGGGCATTGCAGATATGATCTGCACGGGGGTCATGCGTATGACGAAGTTTAGTATGGGGCTCGAGATTTAATTATCCCGTGTTTCATACACCCCGAGATGTTAATCTAGCAACCTGAATAATCATACTTGATGATAAAACGTTGGTAGCTGCGGTTTAAGTCAAAACCTTAGAAGCCACGTAAAATAAAATTTTGCATAAACCTATTAGAGGCGTCTAACTTGGTTTTGCAGGATGTGCATGTGATGTGGTATAGCAGTGCTCATACTAATTCGATTATGTATGAGATGACTATATGATGTAATTTGATTAACATGACCTGCGTGTCATGATTCGGCATGATGGCTGGAGCCATATGATTGCATTTTAATGACCTGCGTGTCAACCTTGTTGTAATGCATTATTTTGTTAGCTATAGAGATAGCAATATTATCTGGTGCATCGATAAGGTGGTGGCAATCTTCGTGAAGGTGACCACCGACGCGAATGCTGAAGACGAAGAAATGAAATACTTCTCCGTCAGAAAGGGCTATACCATATCATGCTATTATGAATTGCCTGAGATGTTTATCCCTTATGATGCACCCTTCTTGATTGCGCAGTAGTCGCTTTTATTAGGGTGATCTCTCACTTAAAATATCAAGTAGTTAGTGTTCTCCCAAGTGTAGCACCGTCACGGCACCTATCTTTTCGGGGTGCGCCATGGATGCATGGGTACGAACGATTAGAGAAGTGTGAGGCGGGTGAGGTCAGACCTCGCAGCAAGATCACTTGGTTGTCTTGACGTTCATGGCAGGATCGTCCTGAGCTCGGAACACACGCATCGAAAGATGAGCAAGAGTCACATAGAGATGTGATCGGCAAGTTGGCCTACCGATTAAAATTCCCGTTATGAGATGATGATTCTATGGCGATGAATTGAAGTCTGGATCTTGTATCACTCAAAATTAATTGTGAGAGATATTGATTTGAGTGGGAGCGTACTGTTGAATTAACATGTTTAATTCTCAGTGCAATTAATTATGAACACTGTCTAAGTGTTTCTTGCAAAATAGTTGTAGAATAATGGCTCGCGTTTCCACCTTCCCTATTAAAATTGAATAACTGTTAAATATCTGGTTAAAACTTTACGATTGGTAACGTAATATGAGGATTGTCCTCAAAAGTGCCGAGAAGGACTTTGTCCTATCGCATGCTTTCCGTATCCTCCCGCTAAAGCTATGGATCATGTGACTCTCGTCCTTCGATCCAAAAGCTATAATTCCGTTTCAGTCAAGTGCAATATGTTTGCTTCCATGAAACCCAAACTTCGAAAGTTGGGATAGTTATATGATATTCATGGAACTGAAAATTATTTTCAGATACAAACAAAGCAATGTTTGTTTGCAAGTATTAGTAAAAGTGTTTACTATGCATTTGACTGTTGGGAAAGGGATCCAGAAGAACGCCTGTCATATAATGAAAGGTGAATAAAACAACAACTTAAAGAGAAAGGAAGTGTCCAAAGGGTGTTAGTATGACTTACACGCCTAGGAAGTCCGGGGCTAACGCCACTCTTAAGTTGGGTGCTTCTTTTGCGAGTAGGAGAAATACTAAAAGTTAAACTGTTAGAAGTAAAAAGGCAGAAAGAAAGATGACTGGAATATCCAGCTCATGTATGAATGCCATACAAGTTTTTGTTGTATAGTAGGCTGGTCAAAGATATAGTTCTTGGGAATTATGGTTAAACATGTTAATCCCTAATTCTTGGGTATTGTGAGTTAATCACAAAGATACCCGCTCGATTGCATTCAATTGCGAATCACTGTAAGAGCTATTGTGGCCTAAAAAGACTAGCCAGAAATGAGGTTAAGGTATACACAGGGAACATAGTAAATGTTACTATACCTTCCATCGGTGTATTGCCGTCTGTATTTATTTTCATAATTCATTTAGAGTTTTACAAACTCTAGCCCATTGCATAAGGTATCTTGCAAGAAGGTTGTTCATAAGAGAACCTTTTATGTTCGATGTTATGAATAACACAAGGGCCATACTTTCATTATGAATGAGATGTATGTTATGAATATTGATAATAATACAATACCTCTGGGTTTACTTTCATAATTCATTTTAGAGTTTCATACACTCTAGCCCATTGCACAATGTTTGTTGCAAAAGAGTTGTTCATAAAAACAACAATTGTTGTTAAGTATTATGAATAACATGAAGGGCCATGCTTCCATCCATGATGGGACGTATGTTATGAATATTGAGGGCAATATGATACATCCATAACACTGACGCTAAATGTCGCAAGACTAAAAGAATACCACACAAGTGTGGCACTACATTTGGTCACATTGGAGAAACCCGCATGGAAAATTCCATTATGATGGATTTTGAAGTCTTTTTGATTTTGAATCATCTGACACTTGCAACTTTCCTCCGAAATGTGAAGTGACTAAAATACCGTTCATAGGCAATAAGGAACGAACAACAAACTTATTAGTGATCATACATTTGATGTGTGTAGTCCGATAAGTGTTGTTAGTGGTGGATTTATTTATCTTCAGAAATGACTCAAGTAGATATATGGATATTTACTTGATGAGACGGAAGTCTGGATCTTTTGAAATCATTCGAAAGGTTTTCAAAAATGAAGTAGAAGTTATTGTAACAAGAAAATTATGTTTCTGCAATTTGATTGCACAAAGGAATATTTGAGTTACATGTTTAGCGAATGTCTGATGAGTTGTGAAAGGGGTTTCATAACTTGCACCTCCTGGAACACCACTGCAAGTGAAAATTCCGTGGAGATGTAATCTAACCATTTATGACATGGTAAGGTCAAATATGACATAAATAAATTTGCCATTATCCTTTTTAAAGTGATGCTTTAGAGACTGCGGCTTTTACACTGAAAAGAGCTACATCGGGTCTGTTGAAATGAAGCCATGGTATGGTACGCCCAACCATGTTATATCTTTTCTTAACATTTGGAATATGGGGCTTGTGTAAAAGGTTACAAACCTATTCCAAATCAGACAAGTGCTACTTTGTAGGTTATACCAAAATGTTGGGTATTCCTCCCTCACTATACCGAGGCAAATAGTTTTGCCGCGAAACGGTGTGCTTTTAAAGAGAATGGTTCTTTCAAAAAGGTGAGTGGGAGAATAGTGCAACTCGACGAGATAAATAGTATCTACGTCATCAGATCAAAGGAAAGAGACCTTGGAAGTAATTCCAGAGTTTCCTACTGCGACTGATACGGAAGTCTCTACAATAAAATGTATGAACTTCGGTCGAACTTGCAGCTGAACCACGTAGGCAAGGCTCGTGCAAACCTCTCAGGTGCGCAAACGAGATATTGTTGTTAGACAACATTATACCTACGATACACAAGGAAGCGTTGATGGGCCCTGACTCCGGAATTGGCTAAATGCCAATACAACCCGAGTTAGTTTCCATATAAGTGATTCAAGATTAAAACCTTGATACACCTTTCGGAAGACTTAGAGTCTAAAGAATATTTATGGAACTTAAAACTGATATGGATAAAAATGTTTTATCCATAAAGCTCGACTTGTTGAAATAACAAGTTCAAGAGTTGACTACGATGAGGTTGTTTTCATCGTAGCGATGCTTAAAGTCGGTTCGGGTTGAACTAGCAATTAATACATATTTCAATCATGAGATATGAAACATGGATGATAAAAGGATTTCCATCTGATGGAAATGAAAGCTAGGACTTGTATATGATACAGTCCAAAGTAATTTGTCGATCCAGAGGATGCTAGTAGGTATGCAAACTTCAGAGTTCCAGCAATGGACAGAAGAGAGCAAAATGGAGTTGGAATCTTCGTGTTTTGATGAAATGGTCAAAGAGGTTTTGACTTCATCAATGGGTAACGAAGATGCTTGTAATTCAAGAAAGTAAGTGGGAGCGTAATAATATTTCTAAAAACCTTATGTGCTTGGCACATTGGTAATTGGAAATAAATTTCTTGACACGAATTAGGACTTCATTTGAAAATAGTTTTTCGATGAAGTGCTTAGGCTAAATAGCCTCAATATTAGGCATGATGATCTATGGAGATAGATTTACCTAATGGGGCTAAGCAATGAATACATATTGACAAGATGCTAAAACCTTTTAGCATTTAAAACGCCAAGGAGTGATTCTTGCCAAAGTCACATGGAAAGGAGTTTTTGCAAGACTCGGTGTCCCAAAACACTGATGAGTAAAATACATGATGCAGATTCCACACACTTTTGTGTTTGGATTAATCATGTATTCCATGGTATGTAAAACAACCAGATATGTCCGATACTCCCAAGGTGTTGCGAGTATGGATACTAAAGTGATCAAAGTACTGATCGTGGGACAACAGTGAAAGATGTCATTGAGTACTAGAGTAAGTACTGATGATATGTTTTCTTGCAAGCGGAGATCATGAAGAGTTCGTTGTAAAATGTTACATCGATAGTCTTCATCTTTTCACCGTGCGATTTTCGATTTAAGTTAAGGGTTTTGTGTAACACACAATGTGGTGGCACGGTTAGTTGGAATTTGTTCGAACTAGTTACTGTGGCGAATTCTATAACAAGGGCTAAGTATGTTGACGCTTTAGAAGCAACAAAGAAGATGTTGAATCATATAGTTCATTCATGAACTTAGTATAGTTCCAAGATGGCTTTTGACAATGGGACACTACTGCAGGTAGTTGCTCCATAACTCAGTCTGAGGAATCCAGGTTCGACCTGTGATTCACATACATACAAAGCCAAGTCCACACAAAATATGAATTTTGTGAAAACGTGAAAACGTGAGGACATGCAAAGATATACACGGAACTGAAGTCGTCAGATCCGTTGGACATCAGGCTATACCACAAGCGAAGCATATTTACACCGGTGTGCCACAGGTGTAAAGTGCATTAGCATTAACTAGATTATTGACTCTAGTGCAAGTGGGAGTCTGTAGGAGATATGCCCTAGAGGCAATAATAAATGATATTATTTATCTCCGAGTTCATAATTATGTTTATGTTCCATGCTATAACTGCTATGGTTCTCGAGTCTGCAATAACCACGAGGCTCGGAGGAAGACTCATATGCACGTGTGGAATAATAAACGGTAAAATGTATTCCTAGTCTGGCCTCTAAGACTAGCTCAAGTGTTGCATGATGGTTATGTTTTCCTGATCATGGGCATGTCTATGTCAGCAACCTTGAGGGCACAATGTTAAGAGAACATTTGTGTTGAATCGACCCGGCATGATGTTATGCTATGAGATTCATTCGTCACAAGTTTATTGGTACATAACACAGAGATGGTTAACGTTTGCATGATTCCTTAGACCATGAGAGTATCGAGTTTCTTCATGCTTGCTTCATGAACTTTGGGGTTTGTTAAACGTCATCCGTAAATGGGTGGCTATTACGGCGGCTTACGGGTTCATGGAAAAGTGTGTCAAGTAACTTGATAGCTCAAGATTGGGATTTGCTCCTCCGACGACGGAGAGATATCTCTGGGCCCTCTCGGTGTTACGGTATCCATCATCGTCTGGCCAGACACTTTGTGATTTGATCACGGGGATGCCGGAACACGATAACGAGAAAAGAGAACAATACCGGTAACGAGGTAACTAGCATAGTGGACAAGTTGTTGATCCACGGGAATGCCAACATGTCTCACCTCGGGTATTTGTAACATATCGCGAAGCAACAGGAATAGCACACGGCAACTGGAGGTTCACTCGAATATTTATTCGTGTGGGTATAGGGGTCAATATGGGTGTCCACGGCTCCGATGTTGATCATTGATCGGAAGGGGTTCCGGGTCATGTCTATACTTCACCGAACCTATAGGGTCACACGCTTAAGGGTCATCTATCTGCTGAATACTAGACAGGGAGTCTGAGAGAAAATCACCGAAAAAGTTTCGGACACCGAAAAGTTTCGGACAGCGGAATCGTACCGCAGAGAGAGGTCATCGGATAAGTTTCGATGATACCGAAAAGTTGTTTCGGGATACACCATTAAGTCAAATTGGTTTCGGCACATGCCTGATAATTCTTGGAGGATGCCAGAATCATTCTGGAAGCTTTTTGGAATTTTCTGAGATAAAAACCGGAAATGTTCCGGAGCTGCCGGAGCCACTTCAGATGCGTTTCGCAGATGAAAATCACTAAAACCGGAATTGTTTCGGAACGCGTTGAAAATCATTTTAGTGGGTACTGGAAATGTTCTTAGCCCACATAAATATTTTCAGTTCGATCAGACGCTGAAAATGTCGTCGTGAATAGTGAAAATCAGCTTTATGGTTACTTTATGGAAAGCCACCTTTTGGGGCTTTGCTCCAAAAGATCTTGGGGATGACATGGATGGATAGGAGCCATTTTTTGGGCCCCTCATGGGGGTGTGGCCGGCCACATGGGGTATCCCCCCTTGGGGACCCTCTTGTTCCTTGGTTTCACTCCTAGGTCCTTGTGGAAGGACTTCATTCATGTGCATTTTGGGTTTTTTGTGAAACTACCCTACCCCTTGGGATTTCCTATAAATAGAGGTGGAGGGGCAGCCCTCCACACTCATCCCTTGCTCTCATACACATGCCATGCATTATCTGGCTTCTTCTCTCCCTCCCACGAAAAGAGTTTCGTAGAGCCGTAAGGCTGTCTGGGTTCCGGCAGGAACTAGTTCTGGACGGCGAAGCCCTGCCGGATAGATGACACCGTATGTGTGCAACTCTGTAGAGAGATCGTAGTTTCGGTCTTAGTTCGTGAGTGCCTCCCGAAGGGCTGTCCGTGTGACCGTCCGAGTTTCGAAGGTCCTCCCGAAGGGCTGTCCGAGTGACCGTTCGAGTTTCGAAGGTCCTCCCGAAGGGCTGTCCACGACACCGTCCGAGGGGCTGTTCGACCGCCTCCTGGAGGGCTGTCTAAGGAGCAGATGAGGGTATACATCCTCGCGGTTGGGAGGTTGTAAATCCTAGCTGCGGGGATCTGCACCGCCGATCGTCATCGACTCTACTTCCCGCTGCGCTACGAGTCGGTAACGAAAAAGATCAAACCATGTATGCAGTCTCCATAGTGGTCCTAGGCTGGTGCGTAGGTCGGAATTTTTTTGTTTTCTGCTGCGTTCCCCTACAGTTGCACCTATTACAGTCGAAGAAAAGACCATTACATATAGTGATCCTATTATTCTTACTGCTTATGTCGAGAAACCTCCTTTTCCCGTTAGGATAAAAGATCATGTTAAAGCTTCGACTGTTGTTCGTAAGAGTAATACTAGGACCTATACACCTCCTGAGCAAATTAATGTTGAACCTGGTATTGCTATGATTAAAGATCTCTTGGATGAGGACTTAGATGGGCATGTTATCTCTTTCGTGGGTGAAACCGCTAATATTGCTAGACCCAATACTAAGACACGTAGACCTGTTGTAGGCATGCCTGTTATTTCTGTTAAAATAGGAGATCATTGCTATCATGGCTTATGTTATATGGGTGCTACTGCTAGTGCGATACCTTATGATCTATATAAAGAAATTATGCACGATATTGCACCTGTTGAATTGGAAGACATTGATGTTACTATTAAGCTTGCTAATAGGGACACCATTAAACCTATTGGGATTGTTAGAGATGTTGAAATCTTGTGTGGGAAGATTAAATACCCTGCTGATTTTCTTGTACTTGCTTCCCCACAAGATGATTTTTGTCCCATTATTTTTGGTAGACCCTTCTTGCATACTGCTGGTGCTAAGATTAATTGTGAAAAGAACATTGTCACTGTTGGCATAGATGGTATGTCTCATGAGTTCAATTTTGCTAAGTTTAGTAGACAACCTCGTGAAAGGGAACCACCTAGTAAAGATGAGATTATTGGTCTTGCTTCTATTGTTGTTCCTCCAACTGATCCGTTAGAACATTATTTGTTAGACCATGAAAACGATATGTTTATGAAGGAAAGGGAAGAAATAGATGAAATGTTCCTTAAACAAGAACCTATGCTAAAACATAACCTTCCATTTGAAATTCTTAGGGATCCCCCTCCACCCAAGGGTGAACCCGTGTTTGAACTCAAACTCTTACCAGATAATCTCAAGTATGCTTATCTTGATGAAAGAGAAATATATCCTATTATTATTAGTGCTAACCTTTCAGAGAAAGAAGAAGAAAGATTATTGAAAACTCTTAAGAAACCCCGAGATGCTATTGGATATACTCTGGACGATCTTAAGGGCATTAGTCCCACACTATGTCAACACAAAATTTCAGTGGAGAAAGATGCCAAACCAGTTAGAGATCCTCAAAGACGATTAAACCCCAAAATGAAGGAAGTGGTGAGAAAGGAGATTCTAAAACTCCTTGAGGCAGGTATTATTTATCCTGTTGCTGATAGTGAATGGGTAAGCCCTGTCCATTGTGTCCCTAAAAAGGGAGGTATTACCGTTGTTCCTAATGATAAAGATGAATTGATCTCGCAAAGAATTATTACATGCTATAGGATGGTAATTGATTTCTGTAAGTTAAATAAAGATACTAAGAAAGATCATTACCCTTTACCTTTTATTGATCCAATGCTAGAAAGGCTATCCAAACACACACAATTTTGCTTTCTAGATGGTTACTATGGCTTCTCTCAAATACCTGTGTCCGCGAAGGATCAACCTAAAACTACTTTTAATTGCCCTTTTGGTACTTTTGCTTATAGACGTATGCCTTTTTGTTTATGTAATGCACCTGCTACCTTTCAAAGATGCATGATGGCTATATTTTCTGATTTTTGTGACAAGATTTGTGAGGTATTCATGGATGATTTCTCCGTCTATGGATCATCTTTTGATGATTGTTTCAGCAACCTTGAACGAGTTTTGCAGAGATGCGAAGACATTAGTCTCGTCCTGAATTGGGAAAAGTGTCACTTTATGGTTAATGAAGGCATTGTCTTGGGGCACAAGATCTCCGAGAGAGGTATTGAAGTTGATAAAGCCAAAGTTGATGCTATTGAAAAGATGCCATTTCCCAAGGACATTAAAGGTATAAGAAATTTCCTTGGTCATGCCGGCTTTTATAGGAGGTTCATTAAGGACTTTTGTAAAATCTCTAGGCCTCTGACTAATTTATTGCAAAAAGATATTCCTTTTGTCATTGATGATGATTGTGTAGAAGCATTTGAAACACTTAAGAAAGCCTTGATCACTGCACCTATTGTTCAGCCACCTGATTGGAATTTACCTTTTGAAATTATGTGCGATGCTAGTGATTATGCTGTAGGTGCTATTTTAGGGCAAAGAGTCGATGAGAAATTGAATGTTATACAGTATGCTAGTAAGACTCTTGATACTGCCTAGAGAAATTATGCTACTACTAAAAAAAAGTTCTTAGCAGTTGTGTTTGCATGTGATAAGTTTAGACCTTATATTGTTGATTCCAAAGTTACTATTCATACTGATCATGCTGCTATTAAATATCTTATGGAGAAGAAAGATGCTAAGTCTAGGCTCATTAGATGGGTTCTCTTGCTCCAAGAATTTGACTTGCATATTATTGATAGAAAGGGAGCTGAGAACCCCGTTGCAGACAACTTGTGTAGGTTAGAGAATGTTCTTGATGACCCACTGCCTATTAATGATAGTTTTCCTGATGAACAATTAGTGGTTGTCAATGCTTCTCATACTGCTCCTTGGTATGCTAATTATGCTAATTACATTGTTGCTAAATATATACCACCTAGTTTCACATACGAGCAAAAGAAAAAGTCATTTTATGATTTAAGACATTACTTCTGGGATGATCCACACCTTTATAAAGAAGGAGTAGATGGTATTATTAGACGTTGTGTGCCTGAGCATGAACATGAACAAATCCTACGCAAGTGTCACTCTGAATCTTATGGAGGAAACCACGCTGGAGATAGAACTGCACACAAGGTACTACAATCTGGTTTTTATTGGCCTACTCTCTTCAAAGATGCTCGTAAGTTTGTCTTATCTTGTGATGAATGTCAAAGAATAGGTAACATTAGTAGACGTCAAGAAATTCCTATGAATTATTCTCTTGTTATTGAACCGTTTGATGTTTGGGGCTTTGATTATATGGGACCTTTTCCTGCCTCCAATGGTTATACACATATTTTTGTTGTTGTTGATTACGTTACTAAGTGGGTAGAAGCTATTCCAACTAGTAGTGCGGATCATAACACTTCTATTAAAATGCTTAAAGAAGTTATTTTTCCGAGGTTTGGAGTCCCTAGATATCTTATGACTGATCGTGGTTCACACTTTATTCATGGTGCTTTCCGTAGGATGCTCGCTAAGTATGATGTCAATCATAGAATCACATCTCCTTATCACCCGCAGTCTAGTGGTCAAGTAGAGTTGAGCAATAGGGAGCTCAAATTAATTTTGCAAAAGACTGTGAATAGATCTAGAAAGAATTGGTCCAAAAAACTTGATGATGCATTATGGGCCTATAGAACTGCAAACAAAAATCCTATGGTTATGTCTCCATATAAGATGGTTTATGGAAAAGCATGTCATTTACCTCTTGAACTTGAACATAAAGCATATTGGGCTATTAAAGAGCTCAATTATGACTTCAAACTTGCCGGTGAGAAGAGGTTCTTTGATATTAGCTCACTTGATGAATGGAGAACCCAAGCATATGAGAATGCCAAGCTTTTCAAAGAAAAAGTCAAACGCTGGCATGATAAGAGGATACAAAAGCGTGAGTTTAACGTAGGAGATTATGTGTTATTATTCAACTCTCGTTTAAGATTTTTTGCAGGAAAACTTCTCTCAAAATGGGAAGGTCCCTACGTTATCGAGGAGGTCTATCGTTCCGGTGCTATAAAAATCAACAACTTCGAAGGCACAAATCCGAGGGTGGTTAACGGTCAAAGAATTAAACATTATATTTCAGGTAACCCTATCAATGTTGAAACTAATATTATTGAAACCATAACCCCCGAAGAATACATAAGAGACACTTTCTAGAATGTTCCAGACTCCGAAAAGGCATAGGTACGTGGTACGGTAAGTAAACCGACTCCAAAACAATTCTAATGGCAATTTTTATCAATTTTGGATTATTTAAGAATTTTAGGAAGAAAGAAGTAGTCCGAAAGGGACACGAGGCTCCCACAAGAGAGGAGGGTGCCCCCCCCTGTAGGGCGCGCCCCCCTGTCTCGTGGGCACCTCGTGTGCCTCCCGGACTCCGTTTTCTTGTATGTTACGTATTTTGGTCGGTAAAAATTCATTATATATACTCCCGAAGGTTTTGACCACCGTATCACGCAAATATCCTCTGTTTTCGTTTCGAGCTGTTTCTGTTTCAGATTTAGAGCACCATGACTTCTCCCTCCTCCGACAAAGAAGACAAGGATGCCTGGCTATTGAAGATAGAGTTGAAAAGAGAGGAACCGGAGGAGATTAACAAGGATGAAGGGATCAAAAAGGCCATGGAGGTTCAAGCTCCGGTGGTGAAAGAAGAAGACATCCCTCAACCTTTACCTAACCTTTTTACTCCAACAGAGATTGAAGCTTTCAAGATGATAGAGTTAGCCCGCATACAGAATAAGTATCTCACACAGGAGAATATTTTGTTGAAGGATCATATTGCTGGGCTCAAGTGCATTATTCGCAAGTTGGAGGAGCTATTACGCTCGATGTGCGATTATCCACCGTCATCATCACCACCTCCATCACCTCCGAAGAAATAATCACATGGGTATGGGCACTCCCCTTGGCAACTGCCAAGCTTGGGGGAGGTGCCCTGGTATCGTATCACCATCGCACTCCTATCTTTACCGCTTTACTTAGTTCGATCCTTTTAGTAGTATCTTGATCTAGTAGATTGAAGTTTTGATATCAAGTAGTTTTGAGCTTTGCTTTGTGATCTCTTTATGTAAGCGAGTCCATGTGCTATCTATAATAAAGATTAGTGTTGAGTCAAGGGCTTTGCTATGATGCTATGATCTTGAGAAAGTAGAAAGAATTAAAGAGTTCATATTGATCTTATGGATAGTGATAACTTCACATATAGAAAGTATGAGGCATAAAAATTGTTGAGACTTGATGAACGTAGCCTTGGTCATTGTTGCAATTAATAGGAAGTGATAAGGAAAGAGGGGTTCACATATAAATATATTATCTTGGACATCTTTTATGATTGTGAAGCACTCATTAAGTATGACATGCTAAAAGAGTTGACGTTGGACAAGGAAGACAACGTAATGGTTTATGTTTTCCGACATCTCAGTTAAAGTATATTGTCATTGACCTTCCAAACATGTTGAGCTTGCCTTTCCTCCTCATGCTAGCCAAATTCCTTGCACCAAGTAGAGATACTACTTGTGCTTCCAAATATCCTTAAACCCAGTTTTGCCATGAGAGTCCACCATACCTACCTATGGATTGAATAAGATCCTTCAAGTAAGTTGTCTTCGGTGCAAGCAATAAAAATTGCTCTCTAAATATGTATGACTTATTAGTGCAGAGAAAATAAGCTTTGTACGAACTTGTTGTGGAAGTAATAAAAGCGACGGACTGCATAATAAAGGTCCACATACAAGGGGCAATATAAAGTGACGTTGTTTTGCACTAAGATTTTATGCATCAAACCTAAACGCGCATGACAACCTCTGCTTCCCTCTGCGAAGGGCCTATCTTTTAATTTATGTTTTACTTTATGCTTGAGTCAAGGTGATGCTCACCTTTCCCTTTTATTTTTATCCTTTGGCAAGCTCCTCGTGTTTGAAAGATCATGATATATATATCCAATTGAATGTAAGTTGGCATAGGCTATTATTGTTGACATCACCTAAAGGTGAATACGTTGGGAGGCAACACAATAAGCCCCTATCTTTCTCAGTGTCCGGCTGAAATTTTATAACCACAAGTATTGCGTGAGTGTTAACAATTATGGGGGACTACGAGATAGTTGAGTATGTGAGCTTGCCGAAAAGCTCTATTGTTGACTCTTTCCGATGTTACGATAAATTGCAATTGCTTCAATGACTGAGATTATAGTTTGTTAGTTCCCAATGAAGTTTTTGAACCATACTTGACATTGTGAATTGCTTATTACTTGAGCATAGGAAATCACATGACAAAATCCATATATGTTGTTGTTATTAGAATGATCATGAAGCCCTCATGTCCGTATTTTATTTTTATCGACACCTCTATCTCTAAACATGTGGACATATTTTTCGATTTCGGTTTCCGCTTGAGGACAAGCAAGGTCTAAGCTTGGGGGAGTTGATACGTCCATTTTGCATCATGCTTTTATATCAATATTTATTGCATTATGGGCTGCTATTACACATTATATCTCAATACTTATGGCTATTCTCCCTTATTTTACAAGGTTTACCATGAAGAGGGGGGATGCCGACAGCTGGAATTCTGGCTGGAAAAGGAGCAAACGTTGGAAACCTATTCTGCACATCTCCAAAAGTCCTGAAACTCCACGAAACAACTTTTTGGAATTTATAAGAAATTATGAGCAAAAGAAATAGGCTAGGGGGCCCACACCCTGTCTAGGAGACAGGGGGCGCCCCCCCTACAGGGCGCGCCCCCTATCTCCTGGGCCCCCTGGTGGGCCTCCGGCGTCCATCTTCTGCTATATCATCATTTTTACCCTAGAAAAAATCGTGGGCAAGCTTACGGGACGAAACTCCGCCGCCACGAGGCGGAACCTTGGCGGAATCAATCTAGGGCTCTGGCGGAGCTATTCTACCGGGGACACTTCCCTCCGAGAGGGGGAAATCATCACCAACGTCATCACCAACGGTCCTCTCATCGAGAGGGGGTCAATCTCCATCAACATCTTCACCAGCACCATCTCCTCTCAAAACCCTAGTTCATGTCTTGTATCCAATCTTGTATCAAAACCACAAATTGGTACCTGCGGGTTGCTAGTAGTGTTGATTACTCCTTGTAGTTGATGCTAGTTGGTTTACTTGGTGGAACATCATATGTTCATATACTTTATGCATATTATTACTCCTCTGATTATGAACATGAATATGCTTTGTGAGTAGTTACGTTTGTTCCTGAGGACATGGGTGAAGTCTTGCTATTAGTAGTCATGTGAATTTGGTATTCGTTCGATATTTTGATGAGATGTATGTTGTCTTTCCTCTAGTGGTGTTATGTGAACGTCGACTACATGACACTTCACCATTATTTGGGACTAGAGGAAGGCATAGGGAAGTAATAAGTAGATGATGGGTTGCTAGAGTGACAGAAGCTTAAACCCTAGTTTATGCGTTGCTTCGTTAGGGGTTGATATGGACCAATATGTTTAATGTTGTGGTTAGGTTTACCTTAATACTCCTTTTTGTAGTTGCGGATGCTTGCAATAGGGGTTAACCATAAGTGGGATGCTTGTCCAAGTTAGGGCAGTACCCAAGTGTCGGTCCACCCACATATCAAATTATCAAAGTACCGAACGCAAATCATATGAATGTGATAAAAACTAGCTTGACGATAATTCCCAATGTGTCCTCGGGAGCCCTTTCTTCATTATTAGAATTTGTCCAGGCTTATCCTTTGCTACATAAAGGATTGGGCCACCTTGCTGCACGTTACTTACTTTATTTACTTTTTGCTCGTTACTATTTATCTTATCACAAAACTATCTATCACCTACTATTTCAGTGCTTGCACAGAAAACCTTACTGAAAACCGCTTATCATTTCCTTCTGCTCCTCGTTGGGTTCGACACTCTTACTTATCGAATGGACTACGATAGATCCCCTATACTTGTGGGTCATCAGGTGACGTCGAAGTCGTAAAACGCCCGGGCGCCACCACTCATACCGCTTCTGGTGCGGCCTGAGTGGCTGACAGTGGGCCCCGCTGGTCAGGACGGAGGGGGAGGGGGAGAGAGACAGAGCACGGCGAGGCTCCGCTGGAGCGCAAGCTGGCGAGGAGGGCTCCTTGGCCTGATCCAAAGGGGTAGGATTGGAGAGGAGGTCGAGACGCACCTACCCGTACCCGTAGCTTAGCTAGAGGTGGGTCGACGGGGTCGGAACAGAGCTCTCCAGTGCGGCAGCGGGCGGGGCTCGTCGGAGTTGATGATTCCGGCGAGGTGAGGCCGGTCCAGCAGCTCCAACAGCACCCACTCACTCAAGTGGATCACCAGTAGCACGCGTGAGGAGTCGGTGGAGCACGAGAGGCCCTGGAGAGGGAGGGGGCCTAGGACGGGGATCACCGGCGAGCTCGGGACGGCGGCGGCGTCCAGAGGCCTTCCCGGCCGGGCTGCGGCTTCCAACGGGTTCGTGGTGATGTGGTGGTGGTGAGTGAGGAAGGAAACGAGCTTGGGAGGGGCTATTTATAGGCGAGGCCGAGGTGGGGATCGAGAGCTTGCTGGAGCTCCCTGGAGCGTCTCCGGCGACGAATGGCGTCAGTGGGAGAGGGGGAAGACGCCAGGGATCCCGCGGAGGCTGTAGACGAGCGGCGACGAGCATAGGAGCTAAGTACGCGATGAGCACAGGGGCACGAGCGCACTGTTGCCTTGGCCGCGCCGTGCCCGTGCTCGCTGTGGCGAGCTCCAGCGTCAGCGAGCACCAGGAGGGAGTTAAGGACGTCGAGACGGTGATGGTGGCGTGGTTTGGCAAGGTGCGGCAGCCGGGGAAGCGAGCACGCGATGAACAGAGCGCTCGGCGGCATCCAAAGCGCGTCGACTACCATGTTGGCATCGTGCACACGCGTGGTCACCGCGTGAACTCTATCATAGAGCCACGGCTTGCCATAAATTCATGTCTGGCAGTTAGTCCTTAGTGGTTCTGGTCGTTTTGCATAGTTGGCTTGGACACAGGTGCACTGTGGGAGTGGCTCTCTTGCTGTCAAGTTTGTGGAGAGAAACTTGTGAGCTTGACTATGGTCAAACCAGAGAGGGTTTACTACTGATTTTTGGTAGTTAGTAGTTTCTTAGGAGGTTAATGATGCTCAAGAAAAATCAGCCTCATTGGATCAAGGAAAATGGTACTTGCTGTAGAAACTGATCATTCTGTCCAGAACAGAAATGATTTTCTGTACCAAAAATATTACAAAAAGTTATGCAATATTTTTGCTCAGGGTGGTGCCCTAGGATTCAAAGAATATTCGTGAATTTATTCAGAATTATTGGAGCAAGAAATATAGGGGTTGCTTTGGAGCATACTTCTCTGAAGTGATTTTCAGGGAAGAAAATGAATATTTATCTTTTATGAAAAATATTCCTTGGGCTTTTGTGGAAGTTTTTCATAGAATGAAAAGTGATTTAGAGTTGGAGAGGTCACTTGGGTGAAAATCAAGGGTAGGCCCAAGTGTTCAAGTCCATTTGAATTGATTCAAAACTCCAAATCCAAAGAAAATGCAAATGAAAGTCCAGAAAAAGAGAGAAGGCAAAAACCAGGCTGTCACAATCATTAGTATCATGGATATTCAAGGAATTCATACAAACAACATTGCAATCATGCTCATCATTCAAATATTTAGTGCCAAACATATTAATGCATTCCTATTCTAACAATTGAGCATAATTTTCCTTTCCATCATTTTCACGAAAGATATTAAAAAGATGAAGCATATGAGGCACCATCAATTCCATTTTTTTGTAGTTTCCTTTTGTAAACTAAACTAGTGATAAAACAAGAAACTAAAAGATTCAATTGCAAGATCTAAAGATATACCGTCAAGCACTAACCTCCCCGGCAACAGCGCCAGAAAAGAGCTTGATTGACGGGGTGTTAGTGCCGCTTACCTAGCCTCCCCGGCAACGGCGCCAGAAAAGAGCTTAATGTCTACTACACAACGTTCTTCTTGTAGACGTTGTTGGGCCTCCAAGTGCAGAGGTATGTAGGACAGTAGCAAATTTCCCCCAAGTGGATGACCTAAGGTTTATCAATCCGTGGGAGGCGTAGGATGAAGATGGTCTCTCTTAAGCAACCCTGCAACCAAATAACAAAGAGTCTCTTGTGTCCCCAACACACCCAATACAATGGTAAATTGTATAGGTGCACTAGTTCGGCGAAGAGATGGTGAGACGAGTGCAATATGGATGGTAGATATAAGTTTCTGTAATATGAAAATATAAAAACAGCAAGGTAGCAAATGGTAAAAGTGACCGTAAACGGTATTGCAATGCTAGGAAACAAGGCCTAGGGTTCATACTTTCACTAGTGCAAGTTCTCTCAACAATAATAACATAACTGGATCATATAACTATCCCTCAACATGTAACAAAGATTCACTCCAAAGTCACTAATAGTGGAGAACAAACAAAGAGATTATTGTAGGGTACAAAACCACCTCAAAGATATCCTTTCTGATCGATCTATTCAAGAGTCCGTAGTAAAATAACATGAAGCTATTGTTTCCGTTCGATCTATCCTAGAGTTCGTACTAGAATAACACCTCAAGATACAAATCAACCAAAACCCTAATGTCACCTAGATACTCCAATGTCACCACAAGTATCCGCCGGTATGATAATACGATATGCATCACACAATCTCAGATTCATCTATTCAACCAACACAAAGAACTTCAAAGAGTGCCCCAAAGTTTCTACTGGAGAGTCAAGACGAAAACGTGTGCCAACCCCTATGCATAAGTTCACAAGGTCACTGAACCCAAAAGTTGATCACCAAAACATACACCAAGTAGATCACGTGTATATCCCATTGTCACCACAGATAAGCACATGCAAGACATACATCAAGTGATCTCAAATCCTTAAAGACTAATCTGATAAGATGACTTCAAAGGGAAAACTCAATCCATTAAAAGAGAGTAGAGGGGGAGAAACATCATAAGATCTAACTATAATAGCAAAGCTCGCGGTACATCAAGATCGTGCCAAATCAAGAACACAAGAGAGAGAGATCAAACACATAGCTACTGGTACATACCCTCAGCCCCGAGGGTGAACTACTCCCTCCTCGTCATGGATAGCGCCGGGATGATGAAGATGGCCACCGGTGATGATTCCCCCCTCCGGCAGGGTGCCGGAACAGGGTCCCGATTGGTTTTTGGTGGCTACAGAGGCTTGCGGTGGAGGAACTCCCGATCTAGGTTTCTTTCTGGGTGTTTCTGTATTTATAAGAATTTTTGGTGTCGGTCTCATGTCAGGGGGGGTCTCCGAGTCATCCATGAGGCAGGGGCGCGCCCGGGGGGTAGGGCTCGTCCTCCACCCTCGTGGACGGCTCGGGACTCTTCTGCCCCAACTCTTTTACTTCGGGGGCTTCTTTTGGTCCATAAAAAATCATCAAAAATTGGCACGTCAATTGGACTCCGTTTGCTATTCCTTTTCTGTAAAACTCAAAAACAAGGAAAAAAATAGAAACTGGGACTCGGCTCTAGGTTAATAGGTTAGTCCCAAAAATCATATAAAACGGCATATAAATACATAGAAAACATCCAAGATGGATAATATAATAGCATGGAAGAATCAAAAATTAGAGATACGTTGGAGACGTATCAAGCATCCCCAAGCTTAATTCTTGCTCGTCCTTGAGTAGGTAAATGATAAAAACAGAATTTTTGATGTGGAATGCTACCTAACATAATTATCAATGTAATTTTCTTTATTGTGGCATGAATATTCAGATCCATAAGATTCAAAACAAAATTTTAATATTTAAATAAAAACAATAATACTTCAAGCATACTAACAAGGCAATTATGTCTTCTCAAAATAACATGGCTAAAGAAAGCTTATCTCTAAAAAATCGTATAGTCTGGCTATGCTCCATCTTCATCACACAAAATACTCAAATCAAGCACAACCCCGATGACAAGCCAAGCAATTGTTTCATAATTTTGATGTTCTCAAACTTTTTCAATTTTCAGGCAATACATGAGCGCGAGCCATGGACATAGCACTATAGGTGGAATAGAATATGGTGGTTGTGGAGAAGACAAAAGGAGGGAGATAGTCTCATATCAACTAGGCATATCAACGGGCTATGGAGATGTCCATCAATATATACCGATGTGAGTGAGAAGGGATTGCCATGCAACGGATGCACTAGAGCTATAAGTGTATGAAGGCTCAAAAAGAAAACTAAGTGGGTGTGCATCCAAGTTGCTTGCTTACGAAGACCTAGGGCATTTTGAGGAAGCCCATCATTGGAATATACAAACCAAGTTCTATAACGAAAATTCCCACTAGTATATGAAAGTGACAAAATAAGAGAGACTCTATCATGAAGATCATCGTGCTACTTTGAAGCACAAGTGTGGAAAAAGGATAGTAGCATTGCCCCTTCTCTCTTTTTCTCTCATTTTTTTATTTGGGCCTTTTCTCCCTTTTTATGTCCTCGTATGAATGCCTCCGGCGGTGTACCGGGATGTGCAATGAATCAAGAGTGACATGTATGAAAGAATTATGAAGGGTGGCTTTGCCACAAATACGATGTCATCTACATGATCATGCAAGGCAATATTACAATGATGATGCATGTGATAATAAACTGAATGGTGGAAAGTTGCATGGCAATATATCTCGGAATGGCTATGGAAATGCCACAATAGGTAGGTATGGTGGCTATTTTGAGGAAGGTAATGGTGGGTGTATGGTACCGGCGAAAGTTGCGCGGCACTAGAGACACTACAAGAAATATGTCAACTAGTGACCTTCTGTCAGTGACCCTGGAAGAATTGGTCATAGATCTATGACCATTTGAGACCAATTGGTCAAAAGCTGTTCGGGGGGCTCCAAACCCTAAACCATTGCGACCATTTTGGTCAGAAAGGTCGTAATTTCCTTACACGAAATGGTCATAAAGCAAACAGTGCTGGTCCGCTGCCTTATTTCTAATTGTTAACGACCAATATAGATGGTCATAGCCTTGGTGATTGTGGTGGGTTGTGATGACTAGGCGCCATCTCATCAGTTTTGCCTATGTGTCAATTTTTGCCCTAGGTTGTGAAGCAACCTATATTTCTGTTATTCCAAAAATTCCCAAAAAATTATCATAAATTGTTTGGATCATATCTTCATCAAATATATCAAAAACCTTCCTTGCCTAGTTCAAAAATAACTCAACAATATTCGTTTTCCTATTCTGCTCAAAGCAGCACTTTGTGAAGGAAGTTTTATTTATATATTCTTGATTTCCCTAAAAAAATTGAAGACATTCGTCTTAGTATATGATCATCGTCAGCCAAAACTCACGCCCATTGGCCATGTGCATTTCCCGTACCGCTAATCAAACACTTGGCTGCTAATTCATGTTTGAGCATAGTTCCGTATCCTCATGAGAATCTTATGTTATAATTCTCTTCCTAGCACCTACCTGGGGAGTGCCCAACCCACTAGACATGCCTAGGCCGCCCAGAACGCATGGCAATGCCACGGTCACGCTGTGACCACGCGGCGGCATGCGAGCGTATGCGCTCTAGAGTTGGGGCCCTTGGCCAAAGTCCAAACCTCGATGTCTCGCCATCAAACCATGTATTTCTGATTAAATAGATAGTTATTTACCTAGAAATGATTTTTGGAAAAAACAAAGAGCAAACTATGAGGCACCTGCAGTTCAAATTTGACCCGCTTCCAACTGAATCGACGGGAATTTGTCTTTTTCACCAGAGGTGGATCAAAACTTTTGACACCCAACCATTTTGTCAATTTTGCATTAAATATGGCCTAGTACTTTATAAAATTTATTAGGTCCAATTTTGCAACAAATATATGGTAGGTCCTTAACAAAAAAAACTCATTTCGGGCACTCAAAAAATGGAAAATGTATTTTCCGTGAAAAGAAAATGAAAACTCCCTTAGGAAACATTGTTTGGAATTCCAATATGCACCCTTGTGCACAATATGAGATCATTTGAACAAACTATGCCATGAATGTGGCCATAAGATTGATCATTTCGCTTGAAAGCCATGAATCTTCACACATGATAGCTCATTTCTGAGAACACTTTTTAAAATAATTACCGTATTACAAGTTTATTATTTTTCCTGGAAACTTGGTCACATATAATGACACAATGCGCAGGTTTTCCAACTTTTTGATTTTTTTTGAATTTTTTATGCCCGTTTCAAAATGCGGTCAAAACGGCGGGCTTGACCGTTCCTAGCTAGTGGTTGAATCTTGGAATTTTTTTGGTTTTTCTCTGATTAAATAGATACTATTGTACCTAGAGATGATTTTTGGAAAAAATAAAGAGCAAACTACGAGGTAGCTACAGCTCAAATTTGACCCGCTTCCAACTGAATCAACGGGAATTTGTATTTTTCACCAGAGGTGGATCAAAACTTTTGAAACCCAACCATTTTGTCAATTGTGCATTATATATGGCCTAGTATTTTGTAAAATTGATTAGGTCCAATTTTACAACAAATATATGGTAGGTCCTTCACAAAAAAACTCATTTTGGGCACTCGAAAAAATGGAAAATGAATTTTTCGTCCAAAGAAAATGAAAAGTTCCTTAGGCAACATTGTTTGTCATTCCAAGATGCACCCTTGTGCACGATATGAGGTCATTTGAACAAACTATGCCATGAATGTGGCCATAAGATTGATCATTTGGCTTGAAAGCCGTGAATCTTCACACATGATAGCTCATTTCTGAGAACACTTTTTTAAAATAATTACCGTATTACAAGTTTATTATTTTTCCTGGAAACTTGGTCACATTTAATTACACAATGCGGAGGTTTTCCAATTTTTTGATTTTTTTTGAATTTTTTATGCCTGTTTCAAAATGCGGTCAAAACGGCGGGAATGACCGTTCCTAGCTAGTGGTTGAATCTTGGAATTTTTTTGGTGTTTCTCTGATTAAGTAGATACTTATGTACCTAGAAATGATTTTTCGAAAAAATAAAGAGCAAACTACGAGGTAGCTATAGTTCAAATTTGACCCGCTTCCAACTTAATCAACGGGAATTTGTCTTTTTCACCAGAGGTGGATCAAAACTTTTGACACCCAACCATTTTGTCAATTGTGCATTATATATGGCCTAGTATTTTATAAAATTGATTAGGTACTATTTTGCAACAAATATATGGTAGGTCCTTCACAAAAAAACTCATTTTGGGCACTCGAAAAAATGGAAAATGAATTTTTCGTCCAAAGAAAATGAAAAGTTCCTTAGGCAACATTGTTTGTCATTCCAAGATGCACCCTTGTGCACGATATGAGGTCATTTGAACAAACTATGCCATGAATGTGGCCATAAGATTGATCATTTGGCTCGAAAGCCATGAATCATCACACATGATAGCTCATTTCTGAGAACACTTTTTTAAAATAATTATCGTATTACAAGTTTATTATTTTTCCTCGAAACTTGGTCACATATAATGACACAATGCGGAGGTTTTCCAATTTTTTGATTTTTTTTTGAATTTTTTATGCCCGTTTCAAAATGCGGTCAAAACGCCGGGAATGACCGTTCCTAGCTAGTGGTTGAATCTTGTAAGTTTTTGTTGGTGTTTCTTTGATTAAATAGATACTATGTACCTAGAAATGATTTTTGTAAAAAATAAAGAGCAAACTACGAGGTAGCTACAGTTCAAATTTGACCCGCTTCCAGCTGAATGAGCGGGAATTTGTCTTTTTCACCAGAGGAGGACCAAATCTTTTGACAGCCAACCATTTGGTCAATTGTGCATTAATTATGGACTAGTTTTTTTATAAAAATTATTTGGTACAATTTTGCAACAAATATATGGTAGGTCCTTCACAAAAAACTCATTTTGGGCAATCGAAAAAATGGAAAACTGATTTTTCGTCCAAAGAAAATAAAATATTCCCTAGGGAAAATTGTTTGCCATTCCAGGATGCACCCTTGTGCACGATATGAGGTCATTTGAGTAGACTATGCCAAGAATGTGGCCATAAGATTGACCATTTGAGCAGACTATGCCATTTGAGCAGACTTTTTAAGGTATTTATCGTATTAGAAGTTTGTTTTTTCCTAGACCCTAGATCACATATAATGACACAATGCAAAGGCTTTCCGTTTTTTGATTTCTTTAATTCTTTATGCCAATTTCAAAACAGGATTAAAACCATGGGCATAACCGTTCGTAGCTGCGGGTGGAATCTTACAAAACTCATAGTGTTCTGTGATGAAATATATACATGTGTACCAAAAAATGGCTTTTGGAAAAACAATGAGCAAACTATGAAGTTGTTGTAGTTCAAATTTAACCCGGATCCTCATGATTTGGTACAAGTTGGTTTAAATGGCCAAAAAAGGCTAGAACGATTGGAAATGCATACAAGTTGGTTATCATCATCCATAAAATGTGATATAACTTGAGTGAAAATTTTAGTGGTTCATAAAACCCTTTGTTTTTAGCACTTAGAGACTATATTTTAAATTACAGCCATATTCTCCAACCAATCAGGACGTCTCCCTCGGATCACCCTACCGTAGGCGATCTGAACCGTCCGATCATCCCGGATCTAACGGCAGACTTGACCCCCCACCGTCTCACCTACCTAGCCCTAACACAACCCGCACAACTCGTCCTCTCACCCCCCTCTCTCTCCTACGCACCCACAGCCGCCGCCCTCTCCCTCCCTCAGATCTTGATCCGATCCAGATCGACGCTGCCACAGCTTCCCGTCGCCGGCGGCGGTGCCCTCCCTCCCTCGCCCTCTCCTCCTTCCCTCCTCACGGCCGCCTCCACCACGCCACAAACCCCGGCGACGGCCTCGTGTAGATCCCATCCTGCTCCGCGTCGCCGCTCTCCCGGCCATCTCTCCGTTCCCCCATAGCCACACCTCATCCTCCTCCCCCTCCCCCGGTCCCATCCCCAGCCCCCCCGGATCCACTGTGCTTGTCCACAGCCGCCGCCCCCACCCCCAGCGGCCCGCAGCATCCGTCCGGCTGTGGTGATTTGATTTGATTTGTGATTTCGGTTCGTGCGGCAGCGATGGGGGTGTTGTCGCGGCCGGAGGAGGTGCCGGCGTTGCTCAGGCTCAAGCTGGCGGCGGGGCGGATCAGGCGCCAGATCCCGCCCCAGGAGCACTGGGCCTTCGCCTACCACATGCTCCAGCGCGTCTCCCGCAGCTTCGCGCTCGTCATCCAGCAGCTCGGACCAGACCTTCGCAATGCCGTAAGCATGGGCTTCCCACCCCTCCCCCTTCTCCGGATCCCCTCCGATCCGAATCTCTGAAATCTTTGAACATTTACGGCCGCTGGTGTTGCTCTGGTTCTCACCCTGCAGGTCTGCGTCTTCTACCTCGTGCTCCGGGCCCTGGACACCGTCGGTCAGCACCCTTATTACCCCTGCTACTGCTCACTGTGTTTTGTTTGAATTCCTTTTGCCGCGTTTGATGGAATCTTTTGGGTCAAGTTCATCGCTGCCTTCCTTTTTAGTACTCGTACCAACCACTCTTTGCTTACTCCGATCAGTATAACTGCAGAGGACGACACTGCCATCCCTAACGAGGTCAAGCTGCCCATCCTTCGGGACTTCTACCGCCACATCTACAACCCAGACTGGCTCTTTTCATGTATGCATCCGATCTCTCTCTCTCTCTTTCTTTAAGAACAAGCTGTCCTTGTGCTCAACTCAATTGTGCTCTTCTAACCATGTATGTACTTTGGCCTTCAGGTGGAGCAAACGACTACAGAGTGCTCATGGACAATTTTAGGCAAGTCTCCACGGCTTTCTTGGAGCTAGGCGAAGGGTAATGATTCCTGTTCCTCAGCTTCCTAGTTCCCAGTGTGCGGTTGAAAACTTGTGCCTTCGTACGAATTGTTGTTTTGTCAAAGTCCTTGGGGGACACATCAATCATTTAGTCAGCACTTGACGCCCAGATCCACCTGGGTGATGAAAAAAATCGACGGGTCACGCCATCTGCTGAAGTACATTTGCACATTTTTACTGCTTTAGACTGACTGTACATGCATTCCTTCATTGGTTATGACCCTTATTGATCATTGTGTTCTGTTGGGTTGAACTGCATGATTCCGGGTGATGAAGAAAATTGTTCGGATTCCCACTGATATTTCATGATTAGTGTAACCAGCTACTTCTGATGGATGGAACTACGCTCACACCATAAGGTTGAGCTATTTCATTGTGCTGTTTCTTGTTGTTTCTTCAGTGCTCACTAGTTGCTAGTGTTAGACTGCTACCAGTGGGTTAAGATTAGTCTTCAGTGCTCACTAGTTACTAGTGTAATCATTCTATGAAAGTTCAATCTGATTTGCTACGAATCAGTGTGTGCCGGCCGGCTACATGCAACGCTGTATGGTCTTCTGACCGCTGAGCTAGGAAGTTGCAGACGTGATCGGCAGTAGCTAATTACAAAGAGTAGAAATCAGTATCCTATTTTAATTAGTGTGGTGCATGCCATTGAAAGGACCCTGACATGTGGTTAGTCATGCTTGTGAACCAAGCTGCACGTTATGTACTGCCATCATATAAATGCCTGCCATTTGATCTATGCCTCAATTCATTTGGTCTGACACATGTGTCATTTGATTTATGCCTCAATTCACATCGATTCCTTTGCTTTTACACATGTGTATGTCTGGCTGATTGCATCCATAGGTCAGAGGTCTCGTGAAGGAGCACAATGACTCCTTCAACTAGTTCATCACCAAAGGAATGGAGAACATCGTCAAGGCAAGTGACCGACCCATCCATTTTTCTTGGGCATGAAGCTGCTTTCCAGTTATATTATATATGCAGATACTACCTCCTTTGCTTGTTTCCAGTGTTGCCTTACATGTGCTCTATTGTTTCCTTTGATGCAGGTACACTGGAATACCTGTCGGCATGCCCTCGATACGTTCAGAGTTTAGCACTGAGACTCGAACACCGCAAGTTTGCCACTGATAGGGAAGTCGGTCCAAATCAATCCTCCGTGATGTTTTTCTTGCGCATGTGCCAGTGAGATAAATAATGGCAATACCTAAGCTGTATGCATTGCTTGTGGAAGGCGATCTCTGGGCGATGAGACCATGTTTAAGCCAATGTATATGATACAGTTGCATTGCACCTGTCACTTCTAATCTGCCATTAATTCAAATATGCTTGCAAGGGGCTAGTCCTAGCTAATATTTCTCCGACTAGGCTAAGTCGATCTAGTTGGCATGCTCTTACTCTCTGCTAGCAGCCTGTTCCATTTGACTCATTCTAATTACTACTACATATATGGCAATTCAAACCTGGCATAAGTTACACTTGACAAGAGTATCTTGCACACTTTCTATCTTCTGTGTTACTGTTCATTTCTAAATCTGGTCTCAGTCTCAAGCATGTTTATAGTCTCATATATATTGTATTTATACATCTTCGTGGAGCTTAATTTGATCCTAAATAAAAGATGCTTGGACATTGGTGGAACTTTATCTAATGCTCTTGTTCTCCTGTTTACCAGCTTCAACTAGTTAATTTGTTCTATTATTATCCCATAAGCTGCAATGACGGAGATCACACGCTCCTTCGACCAGCCACGGCTAGCCTCCGTCTTCGGCCCCTTCAGCCTTGCCCCCGACCTTGCCCACTGCTCCTTCGACCACACGCTCCGCTGTGAGGTGAGCTCCCCTGTCCTCTCCGCTCGATCTGCGCCAGATCCTCAGTCTGCGTACATGTGCACTAGATAGGTTATTTTTGGGTACATGGCCGGAGAGTCTGACTTAGCTCTCTCATTCTCCATTAGTGAGCATGGTAATTGGGAAACACTATGTAATGATAAACTAGTGTTTCCTGCTTATAGCAAGCTATGTATTGTACACGTGTCCATTTTACCTCTGTAAATAATTTGTTTCATACCTAGCAACTAATGAATTATTCGTGCCATGTGAATCATTGCTGTTATCCTGCTACTAGTGTTTCCTGTCAAGTAGTGTTTCCTTGGTGACAGGATGCTATTTTTTCCTTCCAATTATAATGCTCCTTTCATGTAGTGATGATACTACATCTATTTCATTTCATGTTTATGCCTCTTCCAGAAAATGTGCTGCACCTACAGTAATCAATCTAACTTATCCATTTTATTTTATAGGCCTTCGAGTACAAGAGGCTGTTGCTTGACTATAACAGCGAACACAACCAACAAGTTCCGCCAGCGCGAGGCAAGCGATAGAGGTGGCTGCTGCTGTGATCGAGGTGGCTGCTGCTGCACAATAGTTTTAGTTGATGTTGCCACCATGTTTTGGTGCCTCTGTATTTGTTTCTGATTGTATGTACACTTGATGGATCGTGCAGATGTGCTGTTGTGAGTTTCATAGAGTGAATTTTGGATTTGATCATTTAATTGTGAGAATTATTGATTGTTGCTGTTGAAATGCGTAAAATTGAAATCTGTGAATGAAAAAGGCTGAATGTTCGTTTATTGGATCGAATAATATTTGGGCTCTAAAAAGGCTATGGCCCAAACAATAGTGGACTGGAATATTGTACATTTATGAAAAACAAAAACAAAAGGCTGAATGAAACGGAATGCAAAATGGCCTGGGCCCAGAAAATAAAAAGGCCGAATGTAGGGCTTGGCCCATGAACCTGACCAAAAATTGACAGAAAAAACACAATAGGTTCAATTATTGGGCTCGGCCCATGTAAAACACCTAATCGGACCGGGCTGAATCTTGTCAGTGACCTTTTGAATTGGTCGCAATTTTGCCACGTCAGCTTGCCACGTCAGATCCGACGTGGCCTGGGCAGACAGCTAGTGACCAAAACAAAACAGTAGGCATATTTTGGTCGTAAACGTCTACGACCTTCTCATAGAGAAGGTCAAAAATGTCAGTTTACGATGGTCAGCTTTTGACCTTCTGGTTTTGGTCACAAAAAGGTCACAAATGGAAAACTATGACCATTCAGTGACCAATAGTGGTGGTCACAAGTTGACATATTTCTTGTAGTGAGAGGCTAGCAATGGTGGAAGGGTGAGAGTGCGTATAATCCATGGACTCAACATTAGTCATAAAGAACTCATATACTTATTGCAAAAATATATTAGTGATCAAAATGAAGTACTACACGCATGCTCCTTGGGGGATAGATTGGTAGGAAAAGACCATCGCTCATCCCCGACCGCCACTCATAAGGAAGACAATCAAAAAAAATCATGCTCCGACTTCATCACATAACGGTTCACCATACGTGCATGCTATGGGAATCACAAACTTTAACACAAGTATCTCTCAAATTCACAACTACTCCACTAGCATGACTATAATATCACCATCTTCATATCTCAAAACAATCATAAGGAATCAAACTTCTCATAGTATTCAATGCACTTTATATGAAAGTATTTATTATATCCCTCTTGGATGCCTATCATATTAGGACTAAATTCATAACCTAAGCAAATTACCATGCTGTTTAAGACTCTCAAAATAATATAAGTGAAGCATGAGAGTTCATCAATTTCTTCAAAATAAAACCACCGCCGTGCTCTAAAAAGATATAAGTGAAGCACTAGAGCAAATGACAAACTACTCCAAAAGATATAAGTGAAGATCAATGAGTAGTCGAATAATTGTGCAACTATGTGAAGACTCTCTAACATTTAAGAATTTAAGATCTTGGGATATTATTCAACATCAATTGAAAAATAAAATGACGCTCCAAGCAAAACACATATCATGTGGTGAATAAAAATATAGCTCCAAGTAAAGTTACCGATGAACGAAGACGAAAGAGGGGATGGCATCCGGGGCATCCCCAAGCTTAGGCTCTTGGTTGTACTTGAATATTTCCTTGGGGTGCCTTGGGCATCCCCAAGCTTAGGCTCTTGCTACTCCTTATTCCATAGTCCATGGAATCTTTACCCAAAACTTGAAAACTTCACAACACAAAACTCAACAGTAAACTCATAAGCTCCGTTAGTATAAGAAAATAAATCACCAGTTAGGTACTGTTGTGAACTCATTCTTTATTTTTATTGGTGTAATATATACTGTATTCCAACTTCTCTATGGTTCATAACCTCCGATACTACTCATAGATTCATCAAAATAAGCAACCAACACATAGAAAACCGAATCTGCCAAAAACAGAACAGTCTGTTGTAACCTGTAACACATGAATACTTCTGTAAATCCAAAAATTCTGAAATAAATTGGTGGACGTGAGGAATTCGTCTGTGAATCTTCTTCAAAAAGAATCAACTTAAAAGCACTCCTCTGTAAAAAATGACAGCTAATCTCGTGAGCACAAAGTTTCTGTTTTTACAGCAAGATCACATTAACTTTCACCCAAGTGTTCCCGAAGGTTCTACTGGGCACTTTATTGAAACAAAATCTATAAAAATGATTAGTACAGTAGCTTAATCATGTGGACACACAAAAACAGTAGGGGTAAATGTTGGGTTGTCGCCCAATAAGCGCTTTTCTTTAATGCCTTTCCAGCTAGGCATGATGATTTCAATGATGCTCACGTAAAAGATAAGAATTGAAACATAATGGGAGCATCATGAAGAATAGGACTAGCACATTTAAGTATAACCCAATTCCTATGCATAGGGATTTTGGGAGCAAACAACTTATGGGAACAAGAATTAACTAGCATAGGAAAGCAAAACAAGCATAGCTTCAAGATTTTCAACACATAGAGAGGAAACTTGATATTATTGCAATTCCTACAAGCATATGTTCCTCCCTCATAATAATTTTCAGTAGCATCATGAATGAATTCAACAACATAACTATAACATACAGCACTATTTTCATGATGCACAAGCATAGAATTTTTATTACTCTCCACATAAGCAAATTTCTTCTCATGAATAGTAGTGGGAGCAAACTCAACAAAACAGCTATCATGCGAGGCATAATCCAATTGAAAATTAAAATCAAGATGACAAGTTTCATGGTTATCATTATTCTTTATAGCATATATGTCATCACAATAATCATCATAGATAGCAACTTTGTTCTCATAATCAATTGGAACCTTTTCCGAAATAGTGGATTCATCATTAAATAAAGTCATGATCTCTGCAAATCCACTTTCATCAATATAATCATCATAAATAGGAGGCATGCAATCATCATAATATATTTTCTCATCAAAACATGGGGGACTAAAAATATCATCTTCATCAAACATAGCATCCCCATGCTTGGGCCTTTGCATATCATTAGCATCATGGGTATTCAAGGAATTCATACTAACAACATTGCAATCATGCTCATCATTCAAATATTTAGTGCCAAACATTTTAATGCATTCTTCTTCTAACAATTGAGCACAATTTTCCTTTACATCATTTTCACGAAAGATTTAAAAAGATGAAGCATATGAGGCAACCTCAATTCCATTTTTTTAGTTTTCTTTTATAAACTAAACTAGTGATAAAACAAAAAACTAAAAGATTCAATTGGAAGATCTAAATATATACCTTCAAGAACTTACCTCCCTGGCAATGGCGCCAGAAAAGAGCTTGATTGATAGGGTGTTAGTGCCGCTTACCTATCCTCCCCGGCAACGACGCCAGAAAAGAGCTTGATGTCTACTACACAACCTTCTTCTTGTAGACGTTGTTGGGCCACCAAGTGCAGAGGTTTGTAGGACAGTAGAAAATTTCCCTCAAGTGGATGACCTAAGGTTTAGCAATCCATGGGAGGCGTAGGATGAAGATTGTCTCTCTCAAGGAACCCTGCAACCAAATAACAAAGAGTCTCATGTGTCCCCAACACACCCAATACAATGGTAAATTGTACAGGTGCACTAGTTCGGCGAAGAGATGGAGATACAAGTGCAATATGGATGGTAAATATAAGTTTTTGTAATCTGAAAATATAAAAACAGCAAGGTAGCAAGTGGTAAAAGTGAGTGTAAACGGTATTGCAATGCTAGGAAACAAGGCCTAGGGTTCATACTTTCACTAGTGCAAGTTCTCTCAATAATAATAACATAACTGGATCATATAACTATCCCTCAACATGCAACAAAGAGTCACTCCAAAGTCACTAATAGCGGAGAACAAACAAAGAGATTATTGTAGGGTACGAAACCACCTCAAAGTTATCCTTTCTGATCGATATATTCAAGAGTCCGTAGTAAAATAACACAAAGCTATTCTTTCCGTTCGATCTATCCTAGATTTCATACTAGAATAACACCTTAAGATACAAATCAACAAAAACCCTAATGTCACCTAGATACTCCAATGTCACCACAAGTATCCGTGGGTACGATTATACGATATGCATCACAGAATCTCAGATTCACCTATTCAACCAACACAAAGAACTTCAAAGAGTGCCCCAAAGTTTCTACTGGAGAGTCAAGACGAAAACGTGTGCCAACCCCTATGCATAAGTTCACAAGGTCACTGAACCCGCAAGTTGATCACCAAAACATACATCAAGTAGATCACGTGAATATCCCGTTATCACCACAGATAAGCACATGCAAGACATACATCAAGTGTTCTCAAATCCTTAAAGCCTCAATCTGATAGGATAACTTCAAAGGGAAAACTCAATCCATTAAAAGAGAGTAGAGGGGGAGAAACATCATAAGATCCAACTGTAATAGCAAAGCTCGCGGTACATCAAGATCATGTCAAATCAAGAACATGAGAGAGAGAGAGATCAAACACATAGCTACTGGTACATACCCTCAGCCCTGAGGTGAACTACTCCCTCCTCGTCATGGAGAGCGTCGGGATGATGAAGATGGCCACCGGTGATGATTCCCCCCTCCGGCAGGGTGCTGGAACAGGGTCCCGATTGGTTTTTGGTGGCTACAGAGGCTTGCGGCGGCGGAACTCCCGATCTAGGTTTCTTTCTGGGGGTTTATGTATTTATAGGAATTTTTGGCGTCAGTCTCACGTCAGGGGGGTCTCCGAGTCATCCACGAGGCAGGGGGCGCACCTAGGGGGGTAGGGCTCGCCCTCCACCCTAGTGGATGGCTCGGGACTCTTCTGTCCCAACTCTTTTACTTCGGCGGCTTCTTTTGGTCCATAAAAAATCATCAAAAATTGGCACGTCAATTGGACTCCGTTTGGTATTCCTTTAATGTAAAACTCAAAAACAAGGAAAAAACAGAAACTGGCACTGGGCTCTAGGTTAATAGGTTAGTCCCAAAAATCATATAAAACAGCATATAAATGCATATAAAAGATCCTAGATGGATAATATAATAGCATGGAACAATCAAAAATTATAGATACGTTGGAGACGTATCAATCCTATCAGCCCCCAAGTCTACCGTGTATAATAGAATTGAATACGTTGTAGACTTAGAATATCCATGAGTATTAAAAGCATCTTTGGTAGAATCCTTCAAAGGCCGGCTTTCACTGTCAGAGTTAAATCGGGGTTTTAATGATTAAGATTGCACCCGTAGCCCCCAAGGACCAGTTTAATCAGCATGAATGAACTGGTACTCTTCACCGTTGCTTATAAATCAAAGCTTACTTGTGTAGCCCCCATGAGCCGGTTGTCGTCGTTTTACGGCACAACCGGGTCATCATAAAGTAGTAATAAAACGCGAGCAATATGCATTAGCCCCCAAGTGCCAAGTGCTATTGCTTGCAAAGGACTTGCGACTTATTCATATGTACCGTTGTTTAAAGAATTTATTCTGCCTCCATTAGCCCCCAAGTGTCAAGCGTTGTTGCTTGCAAAAGGCTTGAAACTTTATTCCTGTGACCCGACTGTGAACATATCATCAAACTTTGTCATATGCAGGATGCCACGACTCAACTTCAAGCGCAATTAACTGACATGAAAACTCGAATGGAGCATCAAGAATCAGAGACCCGGAAGGCCGATTCTAAATTTAAATTTAGCCTGGACGAGACTGAAAAACTGAAGACCAGTATCAATGCCTGGGCTGAAGAGAGAATTGCTCTGACACAGCGGGCTGAAAAGGCGGAAACTACTCTTCAAGAGGTGACCACTGAGCTTACCGGCTTAAAACACCATATATCCCAGATGGTTTCTGCTATCTTTGGTGAGTAATATTACTAACATCATAATCGGGTCTTATCTTTCATATTACAAACCGTTTCTGATGAATCCAAAATTATTACCCAGGTCCCAGGAGCAGCAATCTTGGTCAAGAAATGCTTGTGAAGCTCAAGGTCGTATATACGCTTGTTGAACAGCTATATACTGGGACTCAGCGCACACTGGCCACTATCTCTCCAACTAATCAAGCACCCACTCTTCTGAGTGACGTCTTGAAAAAACTTTCTGTTCTGCCTGCTAGGATTGAAGAGATAAAGCGGTCATCTGCAAGAGTCGGTGCCATGACGGCAAACAGAGCTAGACCCGGCCGAGCTAGCAACTAAGTATCCAAGTTTGAAAGAAGATGGTACTCCCTTTAACAAGAAAGACTTTGCTGTGTGCGTGAAGGAGATACGTCCCCTGGCCAGTCTGATCACTGATGAAATGGATCTTTCAAAATACCAGGCGGCTTATGATATGGAGAATCAGATGATGCCCACGCAGCGAGAGGCTTGTGCGGCATGAGATCGATTCCCCATGGCGCATATTTTAGCCACTGATTCTCTGGGCGACTCCTGATTTGCGACACAGCTTGTGCGTCATTTCAGGTAGGTTTGTCACGCCAATTGCCACAGACTCCGAGCCCAAACCCCAAGCCAATCAAATGCCAACCCACCCTCCGAAGCTGGAGTCATAGGCGCGCACCACCACGACCGGCTTACAAAGTGATGGACCTGATGCCTCCAATCCGTAAGCATACTTTCGCCCCTGAAGTTGATCTGTTTGAACTTATAGATGACGAAGCTGAATTCCAAGCCTTGTGTGGCATTTATTGGTCATCACCCGACTTCCAGACGACGGTGGAGGATGAAGAACCGGCGAAGGATGATCCAGAAGCTTCAAACCGTCAAGGCCAAGAAAGTTGATCCGCTGGGCGGTTCATATGTTTGATCTTCTAGAAACACTTGATCATTTGGGCTCAATGAGTCATGTAATAGGCTAGTTAAACTTTGATCTGTTGTGCCATCGTGCACGTTTTGTTTTGTGCAACACTGCTGATCCACCAGTTTAAAAGCCGCTACTTTATGCTTATGATAGCGTCAATTTATGCAGATCAGATTTAGCATTACCCTGCACACAAACAGATCTCAAGTGCCCTGGCGGTTTACCGCAGGGCGGGTCACAATACCGAAATTAATCCACTGGGGACAAGTAGTCCATAACCAGGGCCGATATAACCACAATCTTTATACAATTGTTAATAAAATATCATACCTATGGTATTTGCTTAAACTGCCGGCTTATCAGATCCATGCAGTTAGGGTTCGAACCCAAAGGTTGAGAACACATCATCCTATTCAATGGACTCATGCTTGAAGGCCTATAATGCCATACACTAATAAGGGGTAATATCCCAAGCTTTAGAGCCATAACTCTAAACACAAGATTATTATTCTCTGGCGACTTAGAGTCTGCCATCATGGCGGGTTATAAAAAACCCAAAGATGCTCAAATATGAGACATAGCCAGCGCTGCATGGCCCAACTTGTGAAAACCATATGGTAAGAAAATGGAGTGATATAAATCCAAGATTAAGAAAAAAAATCCAAAAAATACAAGGCTTTTATAGGCTGCCAAGCCAAAATTTTCTTCTTCAATGAAACTAGCATGATAGCCATTGGAATATCCGTGCTTTCTGTAAGCTGGCTCTCACATGACCCAATCTACATTTTAACCTGGATTAGTTCAGGGTCTTATTAAAAAGATTGACTTATCAAGAGTATGCGGGGTTGGAGTAGCATCGTGCAAAACAGGCCGGTATAACCAAGTTTCAAGGAAGGCGGCTTAATAGCCTGGGTTTTATCCTTGCTTTCCGTAAGCCGGCTCTCATATGACTCAATCAATGTTCTTTAACCTTAACAAGTTCAGTGTCTTATTTAAAAGATTGACTGTTAAGAACATAGAAGGTCATTCAGGATTACCTGCTAGAAAAGCATCTGGCATGCAGGCAGGATAACCCGGATTTTTGGTGAATACACCTGGCATCCATGACAATCAAAAGGGTGAATATAGCTATGTTCATTGAACAGGAAGCCCCCAAGTGATATACTTCTGAGCTGTGCTCAACGGGTACCTATGTTTGAGCTGTGCTGCGCATCCAACTCTCTTTGGTCCCTGTATTTTGGGCGTCAAGCCTCTTAAGTGATCATGTGAGATGATAATAAAGACTCAGCTCCGAAGAACTGAAATGACAGAGGCCCTGAATTATCAAGGGCGCCGGCTTTATTATACTTGTTATAATATATACATCGTCAAACTATGTACATCACAAGAGTCGTTGGCTCAAGTATAGTAAGGCCGAAGATGGGCAATATTCCACGGCCGACGGATCTCCTCCTCCGATGTGCGTGAGTCATTATGGTCTCGAACGTCGATAAGATAATATGACCCATTATGCAGACTTGCTGACCACAAAAGGTCCTTCCCAAGGTGGGGATAGTTTATGCATATCAGTCTGATCCTGGATAAGTCGAAGCACCAAGTCGCCTTCTTGAAAGGTTCTGGTTTTAACCCGGCGGCTATGATAACAACGCAGATCTTGCTGGTAAATCGCCGAACGAGCCGCCGCGAGGTCACGCTCTTCATCTAACAGGTCAAGTGCATCCTAACGTGCCTTTTCATTATCAGCTTTAACATAAGCCGCCACACGGGGCGAATCGTGAAGGATGTCACTAGGAAGAACCGCCTCCGCTCCATAAACCATGAAGAAAGGTGTGTAACCCGTAGACCTGTTGGGGGTAGTATTGATACTCCATAATACTGAGGGTAACTCCTCCACCCAACAACCCGGCGTTCTTTGCAAAGGAACCATAAGCCGGGGCTTGATGCCTCGTAGAATATCTTGATTAGCTCGTTCAGCTTGACCATTGGACTAGGGGTGAGCCACTGAGGAAACATCAAGTCTAATATGCTCTCGTTGACAAAATTCTTTCATAGCACCCTTAGACAGATTAGTGCCATTATCAGTTATTATGTTGTGGGGAAAGCCAAAACAGAAAATGACCTTCTTGATGATTTGAACCACTGCTGCAGCATCGCACTTACTAACCGGTTCTACTTCAACCCACTTTGTAAACTTGTCAACTGCCACCAAAAGGTGGGTCTTCTTATCCTTGGACCTTTTGAAGGGCCCCACCATATAAATCCCCCTGGTCGCAGATGGCCAAGCAATTGGAATCATCCTCTACTCTTGAGCCGGCACATGAGCTTGGCGTGAAAACTTCTGACAACCATCACATTTACTGACTAAATCCTCAGCGTCAGCATGAGCCGTCAGCCAATAAAACCCATGACAGAAAGCCTTGGCTATGAGAGACTTAGAACCGGCATGATGACCACAATCTCCTTCATGAATCTCTCGCGGAATCTCACAGCCTTCCTCAGGAGAAACACAACGTTGAAACGCCCCTGTGACACTGCGATGATGTAACTCCCCATTGACAATAGTCATTGACTTAGACCGCCGGGTTATCTGCCTGGCCAAAGTTTCGTCCTCAGGTAACTCGCCCTAGGTCATATAAGCCAAATACGGAACTGTCCAGTCAGGAATAGCATGAAGAACCGCCACCAATTGTGCTTCTGGGTCAGGAATAGCAAGATCCTCCTCTGTAGGCAACTTGACAGAAGGGTTATGCAGAATATCCAGGAAAGTGATAGGTGGCACCGGCTTACGCTGAGACCCTAATCGGCTTAAAGTGTCAGCCGCCTCATTTTTCCTACGATCAATATGTTCAACTTGATAACCCTTGAAGTGACCCGCAATAGCATCAACCTCTCGACGTTAAGCCCATAAGTGGATCCTTAGAATCCCAAGTGCCAGACACTTGCTGAGCTACCAGATCTGAGTCACCGAAGCACCTCACCCGTCTTAAGTTCATCTCCTTAGCCATCCGAAGACCGTGGAGCAAGGCCTCATACTCAGCTGCATTGTTAGTACAAGGGAACATCAACCGGAGAACATAAGAAAATTTATCACCTCGTGGGGAAGTCAAGAAACTCTAGCCCCCAAGCCTTCCAACTGCCTGGATCCATCAAAGTGAATAGTTATGTGTTATCCGGCTTTTCCTCAGGCATCTGCAGCTCTGTCCAATCAATGATAAAATTTATAAGTGCTTGTGACTTGATGGCCGTGTGAGGCATATACTTCAAACGATGGGGTCCAAGCTCAATGGCCCACTTGGCTACCCGACCTGTGGCTTCTCTTTCCTGAATGATATCCCCTAGAGGAGCAGAACTAACCACAGTAATGGGATGACCCAGAAAATATTGCTTAAGCTTTCGACTAGCCATGAATAACCCATACACGAGCTTCTGCCAATGCGGATGCCTCTGCTTGGACTCAATAAGTACCTCACTGATGTAGTAAACCGGCCGTTGAACCGGATGCTCCTTGTCTGACTCCTTCCTTTCCACCACAATGGCTACACTGACAGCTCGGCTATTGGCAGCCACATATAACAACAAAGGCTCTTTATCTGGGAGCCACAAGAACTGGCGGCTCAGCCAACTGTTTCTTCAAGGCCTCAAACGCCTGATTAGCAACATCACTCCAAACAAAATGATCTGTCTTCTTCATCATCTGGTAAAGAGGGATAACTTTCTCATCCAACCGGCTAATGAACCGGCTCAAGGCCGCAATACGACCCGCCAAACGCTGGACATCATTGATACACGCCGGTTTAGCCAGAGAGATGATAGCCTTTATCTTCTCCGGGTTAGCTTGAATACCACGTTCTGAAACCAGAAAACCCAAAAGCTTGCCTGCTTCATCTTATGGCCGGGTTAAGCATCATCTTATAAACCAGGAGATTGTCAAAGGTCTCCTTCAAATCATCAATCAGGGTCTCCTTCTTCCTGGACTTCACCACAATGTCATCCACATAAGCATGAACATGACACCCGATTTGATTATGAGGGCAATTTTGCACACACTGCTGGTAAGTCGCCTCGGCTCTCTTGAGCCCAAAAGGCATAGACACATAGCAGAGACTCCAAACGGAGTGATGAAATCTGTCTTCTCCTGGTCCTTAACTGCCATCTTGATCTGATGATAACCAGAATAAGCATCCAAAAAACTCAAACGCTCACAACTCGCCGTAGCATCAATAATCTGATCAATACGGGGGAGAGCAAAGGGATCAGCCGGGCAAGCCTTGTTTAAGTCCGTATAATCCACACACATGCGCCAGGTGCCGTTTTTCTTAAGTACCAGCACCGGGTTAGCCAACCACTCAGGATGAAACACTTCAACAATAAACCCAGCCGCCAAGAGCCGGGGTACTTCTTCACCTTTGGCCTTGCGCCTCTCCTCATTGAAACGGCGGAGGAATTGCTTGACCGGTTTAAACTTTGGATAAATATTGAGAGTGTGCTCAGCGAGTTCCCTCAATACACCTGGCATGTCTGAAGGCTTCCATGCAAAGATGTCCCAGTTCTCATGGATGAACTCGATGAGCGCGCTTTCCTATTTCGGATCCAGATTAGCAATGATGCTGAACTGCTTGGATGAGTTGCCAGGAACAAAGTCAACTAACTCAGTATCATCTGCTGATTTAAACTTCAACAAAGGATCATGCTCTATGGTTGGTTTCTTCAAAGATGTCATATCTGCCGGGTCAACATTATCCTTGTAAAACTTCAACTCCTCTGTTGCACAAACAGACTCAGCGTAAGCAGGATCGCCTTCCTCACATTCCAGGGCTATCTTCCTATTGCCATGCACCATGATGGTGCCCTTGTAACCCGGCATCTTGAGCTGCAGATAGACATAACACGGCCGTGCCATGAACTTAGCATAAGCCGGCCGCCCAAACAGAGCGTGATATGGACTCTTAATCCTAACCAACTGAAAGGTTAACTTCTCTGCTCTGAGTCATACTCATCACCAAAGGCCACTTCCAAGGTTATCTTACCAATCGGATATGCTGACTTGCCAGGCACCACTCCATGGAAAACAGTGCTAGACGGCTTAAGATCCTTATCAGTCAAACCCATACGACAGAAAGTTTCATAATACAGGATATTAATACTGCTACCTCCATCCATGATCACCTTTGTGAACTTGTATCCTCCAACCTGAGGGGCCACCACCAGGGCCAGGTGACCTGGATTATCAACCCGGGGCGGGTGATCCTCACGGCTCCAGGGAATTGGGTGTTCAGACCATCGTAAGTAACGGGGCAACGCCGGTTCAACGGCGTTTACTGCCCTTTTATGGAGCTTCTGATCCCACTTACATAAAATTGTGGTAAAGACGTGGTACTACCCACTATTCAATTGCTTCAGGTTACTCTGATAACCAGACTGGTGCTGCTGATTCCCCTGATTATTCTGTTGGTTGTAACCTCCCTGATTACCTTGACCTTGAAAACCGGAACTTGAACCGCCGCCTCCATGATCTGGACCATGAGGGCTGGACCCTGAACCGCCATTCGGGCCATGGTTGTGCTGGAAAAGATGAGAATCCTTGAATTGCTTCATGATAAAAAAAATCCTTCCACAAATGGGCAGATGGCTTTTCCTGCGTCCCATGCTTCGGACATGGCTGATTCATTATTGCTCGAGGTCGAATCTTGTCCCCTGAGCCGGCCTCCCTTTACGATGCTGGTAATTGTTTCATACACCAGTGTTGGCCACGAAGTCCAAATTCCCATCAGCTTTGCGCTTACCGTTGCCACCCTGACTGGCCGGGTTGTGCTGTTGACCCCTCACGCCGCTACTCTTCTTTCCCTTTCCCGATCTTTCATCATCAGAGTCGGGGTCCTTGGTACTATCAGAGTCGGCATACTTGACAAGGGCCGCCATGAGTTCCCCCATGTCACTGCAATGACGCTTATGCCGCCCAAGCTTCTGCTTAAGAGGGAGGGAACGACAATTTTTCCCCAACATTAAAACTGCTGACCCGACATTGATATTATCTGATGAGTGTATGATAGTCGAGACCCTGCGCACCCAGCTGGTGGTTGACTCGCCCTCACCTTGAACACAAGAAACCAAATCCACAATTGACATGGGTTGTTCGCACGTATCTTTGAATTTTTGAATAAAACGGGCCTTCAGCTCCGCCCACGACCCAATGGAATTAGCGGGTAGCCCCTTCAACCAAGTACGAGCCGTCCCTTCTAGCATCATGGTGAAATACTTAGCATACGCTGCCTCACTAACATCCAGCATCTCCATGGCCATCTCATAACTCTCAACCCAAGCTTCAGGGGGCTGATCTGCTGTGTAATTAGGCACCTTACGAGGACCCTTGAAATCCGTGGGAAAACGCTCGTTACGCCGAGCCGGCGCTAGGCAAGGTACTCCCAAGGTTTGAGAGGTCATGCCTGCTTCACCGAAGTTGTCGGGTAAGCTGGCGCGTGTTGATGAGCCGCTAGCTGAGCCACCAGCTTGACCTCCCGACGTGCTCTGCCCTGATCCACAAAATTCTGGGCATTGGCACCATTGCGCGCTGAATCATGTCCACGGGGTTGGTTTCGGCGCTGTTCAGTACTTGAAACCGCTGGCGAGTCAATGCGCCTGCTGTATGATGTCTACTACACAACCTTCTTCTTATAGACGTTGTTGGGCCTCCAAGTGCAGAGGTTTGTAGGACAGTAGCAAATTTCCCTCAAGTGGATGACCTAAGGTTTATCAATCTGTGGGAGGCGTACGATGAAGATGGTCTCTCTCAAGCAACCCTGCAACCAAATAACAAAGAGTCTCTTGTGTCCCCAACACACCCATTACAATGGTAAATTGTATAGGTGCACTTGTTCGGCGAAGAGATGGTGATACAAGTGCAATATAGATGGTAGATATAGGTTTTTGTAATCTGAAAATATAAAAACAGCAAGGTAACAAGTGGTAAAAAGAGCGTAAACGGTATTGCAATGCTAGGAAACAAGGCCTAGGGTTCATACTTTCACTAGTGCAAGTTCTCTCAACAATAATAACAAAATTGGATCATATAACTATCCCTCAACATGCAACAAAGAGTCACTCCAAAGTCACTATTAGAGGAGAACAAACGAAGAGATTATGGTAGGGTACGAAACCACCTCAAAGTTATTCTTTCCAATCAATCCGTTGGGCTATTCCTATAAGTGCGACAAACAGCCCTAGAGTTCGTACTAGAATAACACCTTAAGACACAAATCAACCAAAACCCTAATGTCACCTAGATACTCCAATGTCACCTCAAGTATCCATGGGTATGATTATACGATATGCATCACACAATCTCAGATTCATCTATTCAACCAACACATAGAACCTCAAAGAGTGCCCCAAAGTTTCTACCGGAGAAACAAGACGAAAACGTGTGCCAACCCCTATGGATAGGTTCATGGGCGGAACCCGCAAGTTGATCACCAAAACATACATCAAGTGAATCACGTGATATCCCATTGTCACCACAGATACGCATGGGAAGACATACATCAAGTGTTCTCAAATCATTAAAGGACTCAATCCGATAAGATTACTTCAAAGGGAAAACTCAATCCATTACAAGAGAGTAGAGGGGGAAGAAGCAACATAAGATCCAACTATAATAGCAAAGCTCGCGATACATCAAGATCGTGCCAAATCAAGAACACGAGAGAGAGAGAGAGAGATCAAACACATAGCTACTGGTACATACCCTCAGCCCCGAGGGTGAACTACTCCCTCCTCGTCATGGAGAGCGCCGGGATGATGAAGATGGCCACCGGTGAGGGTTCCCCCCTCCGGCAGGGTGCCGGAACAGGGTCCCTATTGTCTTTTGGTGGCTACAGAGGCTTGCGGCGGCGGAACTCCAGATCTATTCTGTTCTTCGGAAGTTTTAGGGTGCGTGGGTATATATGGGTGAAAGAAGTACGTCGGTGGACCTACGGGCTGTCCACGAAGCAGGGGGCGTGCCCTAGGGGGGTGGTCGCGCCCCCTACCCTCGTGGGCAGCCCGGGACTCCCCTGGTGAGCTTCCTATACTCCGTGGGCTTCTTCTGGTCCAAAAATAAGTTCCGTGGAGTTTCAGGTCAATTGGACTCCGTTTGATATACCTTTTCTTTGAAACACTGAAATAGGCAAAAAACAGCAATTCTGGGCTGGGCCTCCGGTTAATAGGTTAGTCCCAAAAATAATATAAAAGTGGATAATAAAGCCCAATATTGTCCGAAACAGAAGATAATATAGCATGGAGCAATCAAAAATTATAGATACGTTGGAAACGTATCAAGCATCCCCAAGCTTAATTCTTGCTCGTCCTCGAGTAGGTAAATGATAAAAAGATAATTTTTGATGTGGAATGCTACTTGGCATAATTTCAATGTAATTCTTCTTGATTGTGGTATGAATATCCAGATCCGAAAGATTCAATATAAATGTTCATATTGACATAAAAATAATAATACTTCAAGCATACTAACTCAGCAATTATGTCTTCTCAAAATAACATGGCCAAAGAAAGTTATCCCTACAAAATCATATAGTCTGGCTATGCTCTATCTTCACCATACAAAATATTTAAATCATGCACAACCCTGATGACAAGCCAAGCAATTGTTTCATACCTTTGACATTCTCAAACTTTTTCAATCTTCACGCAATACATGAGCGTGAGCCATGGACCTAGCACTATAAGTGGAATAGAATGGTGGTTGTGGAGAAGACAAATAGGAGAAGATAGTCTCACATCAACTAGGCGTATCAATGGGCTATGGAGATGCCCATCAATGGATATTAATGTGAGGGAGTAGGGATTTCCATGCAATGGATGCACTAGAGCTATAAGTATATGAAAGCTCAACAAAAGAAACTAAGTGGGTGTGCATCCAACTCGCTTGCTCATGAAGACCTAGGGCAATTTGAGGAAGCCCATCATTGGAATATACAAGCCAAGTTCTATAATGAAAAATTCCCACTAGTATATGAAGGTGACAAAATGAGAGACTCTCTATCATGAAGATCATGGTGCTACTTTGAAGCACAAGTGTGGTAAAAGGATAGTAACATTGTCCCTTCTCTCTTTTTCTCTCATTTTTTTATTTGGGCCTTTTCTCTCTTTTTTTATGGCATCTTTTTTTTCGTCTGGAGTCTCATCCCGACTTATGGGGGAATCATAGTCTCCATCATCCTTTCCTCACTTGGGACAATGCTCAAAAAATGATGATCATCACACTTTTCTTTTCTTACAACTCAACAATTACAACTCGATACTTTGAACAAAATATTACTCTATATGAATGCCTCCGGCGGTGTACCGGGATATGCAATGAATCAAGAGTGACATGTATGAAAGAATTATGAACGGTGGCTTTGCCACAAATACGATGTCAACTACATGATCAGGCAAAGCAATATGACAATGATGGAACGTGTCATAATAAATGGAACGGTGGAAACTTGCATGGCAATATATCTCGGAATGGCTTGGAAATGCCATAATAGGTAGGTATGGTGGCTGTTTTGAGGAAGGTATATGGTGGGTGTATGATACCGGCGAAAAGTGCGCGGTATTAGAGAGGCTAGCAATGGTGGAAGGAAGAAGGGTGCATATAATCCATGGACTCAACATTAGTCATAAAGAACTCATATACTTATTGCAAAAATCTACAAGTTATCAAAGCAAAGTATTACGCGCATGCTCCTAGGGGGATAGATTGGTAGGAAAGGACCATCGCTCGTCCCCGACCGCCATTCATAAGGAAGACAATCAATAAATAAATCATGCTCCGACTTCATCACATAACGGTTGACCATACGTGCATGCTAGGGGAATCACAAACTTTAACACAAGTATTTCTCAAATTCACAACTACTCAACTAGCATGACTCTAATATCACCATCTCCATATCTCAAAACAATTATCAAGCATCAAACTTCTCATAGTATTCAACACACTCATAAGAATTCTTACAAATCTTGTATGCCTAGCATATTAGGATTATTTAAGAAAATTACCATGCTATTTAAGACTCTCAAAATAATCTATGTGAAGCATGAGAGATCAATAGTTTCTATAAAACAAATCCACCACCGTGCTCTAAAAGATATAAGTGAAGATCAATGAGTAGTCGAATAATTATACAACTATGTGAAGACTCTCCCATTTAATAAGTTCAGATCTTAGTACTTTATTCAAACTGCAAGCAAGGCAAAATAAAATGACATTTCAAGGATAGCACACATCATGTGAAGAAGCAAAAACTTAGGTTCAACCGATACTAACCGATAATTGTTGAAGAAGAAAGGTGGGATGCCTACCGGGGCATCCCCAAGCTTAGATGCTTGGGACTTCTTGAAATATTATCTTGGGGTGCCTTGGGCATCCCCAAGCTTGAGCTTTTGTGTCTCCCTAATTCCTCTCATATCACGGTTTCCTAAATCTCAAAAGCTTCATCCACACTATACTCAACAAGGACTCGTGAGATAAGTTAGCATAAACCAATGCAAAAACCTTACCATACTATACTGTAGCAAATCACTAAAATTATTATTCAACATTGCATACTAAATGCCTCTGCATATTTAATAGTCCTATCCTCAAATAGAACCATTAAACAAGCAAACATATGCAAACAATGCAAACATAACAGCAATCTGCGTAAACAGGACAGTCTGTAAAGAGTGCAGCAAGATCCATACTTCCCTAGCTCCAAAAATTATGAAATAAAATTCCCACTGTAGTAAATTTATCAGAGCTTATTATGCAAAAGGTTTCAACATTTTATCACATTCTGAATTTTCTAGGGAATTTTTGCAACAGCGGTAAACTTTCTGTTTTCAAACAGCAACATGTATACTTGCAAAATAAGCATGGCGAAAGCTATCCTTGACATTTTTATTAAAAAAAAGAGATGCAAAACATTATTCTAAATAACAGCAAGAAAATACTAACAAAAGGAAATGACGCTCCAAGCAAAACACATATCATGTGGTGAATAAAAATATAGCTCCAAGTAAAGTTACCGATGAACGAAGACGAAAGAGGGGATGCCTTCCGGGGCATCCCCAAGCTTAGGCTCTTGGTTATCCTTGAATATTACCTTGGGGTGCCTTGGGAATCCCCAAGCTTAGGCTCTTGCCACTCCTTATTCCATAGTCCATCGAATCTTTACCCAAAACTTGAAAGCTTCACAACACAAAACTCAACAGAAAACTCGTAAGCTCCGTTAGCGAAAGAAAACAAAACACCACTTCAAGGTACTGTAATGAACTCATTATTTATTTATATTGGTGTTAAACTTAATGTATTCCAACTTCTCTATGGTTTATAAACTATTTTACTAGCCATAGAGTCATCAAAATAAGCAAACAACACACGAAAAACAGAATCTGTCAAAAACAGAACAGTCTGTAGTAATCTGTAACTAACGCAAACTTATGGAACTCCAAAAATTCTAAAATAAATTGCTGGACCTGAGGAATTTGTATAGTAATCATCTTCAAAAAGAATAAACTAAATATCACTCTCTAGTAAAAAGTTGAAGCTAATCTCGTGAGCGCTAAAGTTTCTGTTTTTTACAGCATGATCATAAAGACTTCACCCAAGTCTTCCCAAAGGTTCTACTTGGCACAAACACTAATTAAAACATAAAACCCCATCTTAACAGAAGGTAGATGGATTATTTATTACTAAACAGAACCAAAAAGCAAGAAACTAAAATAAAATTGGGTTGCCTCCCAACAAGCGCTATCGTTTAACGCCCCTAGCTAGGCATGATGATTTCAATGATGCTCACCTAAAAGATAGAATTGAAACATAAAGAGAGCATCATAAAGAATATGACTAGCACATTTAAGCCTAACCCACTTCCTATGCATAGGGATTTTGTGATCAAACAACTTATGGGAACAAGAACCAACTAGCATAGGAAGGTGAAACAAGCATAACTTCAAAACTTTAAGCACATAGAGAGGAAACTTGATATTATTGCAATTCCTACAAGCATATATTCCTCCCTCATAATAATTTTCAGTAGCATCATGAATGAATTCAACAATATAACCAGCACCTAAAGCATTCTTTTCATGATCTACTTGCATAGAAATTTTATTACTCTCCGCATAAGCAAAATTCTTCTCTAGAATAGTAGTGGGAGCAAACTCAATAAAATAACTATCATATGATTGAAAATTAAGATCAAGATGATAAGTTTCATGGTTATCATTATTCTTTAAAGAATACGTGTCATCACAATAATCATCATAGATAGGAGGCATGCTTTCATCATAGTAAATTTGCTCATCAAAGCTTGGGGGACAAAAAATATCATCTTCATCAAACATAGCTTCCCCAAGCTTGTGGCTTTGCATATCATTAGCATCATGGATATTCAAGGAGTTCATACTAACAACATTGCAATCATGCTCATCATTCAAAGATTTAGTGCCAAACATTTTAATGCATTCTTCTTCTAACACTTTGGCACAATTTTCCTTTCCATCATTCTCACGAAAGATATTAAAAAGATGAAGCGTATCAGACAAACTCAATTCCATTTTTTTGCTAGTTTTCTTTTATAGACTAACTAGTGATAAAACAACAAACAAAAAGATTCGATTGCAAGATCCAAAGATATACCTTCAAGCGCTAACCTCCCCGGCAACGGCGCCAGAAAAGAGCTTGATGTCTACTAAACAACCTTCTTCTTGTAGACGTTGTTGGGACTCCAAGTGCTGAGGTTTTTAGGACAGTAGCAAATTTCCCTCAAGTGGATGACCTAAGGTTTATCAATCCGTGGGAGGCGTAGGATGAAGATGGTCTCTCTCAAGCAACCCTGCAACCAAATAACAAAGAGTCTCTTGTGTCCCCAACACACCCAATACAATGGTAAATTGTATAGGTGCACTAGTTTGGCGAAGGGATGGTGATACAAGTGCAATATGGATGGTAAATATAGGTTTTGGTAATATGAAAATATAAAAACAGCACGGTAACAAGTGGTAAAAGTGAGCGTAAACGGTATTGCAATGCTAGGAAACAAGGCCTAGGGTTCATACTTTCACTAGTGCAAGTTCTCTCAACAATAATAACATAATTGGATCATATAAATATCCCTCAACATGCAACAAAGAGTCACTCCAAAGTCACTAATAGCGGAGAACAAACGAAGAGATTATGGTAGGGTACGAAACCACCTCAAAGTTATTCTTTCCAAACAATCTGTTCGGCTATTCCTATAAGTGCCACAAACAGCCCTAGAGTTCGTACTAGAATAACACCTTAAGACACAAATCAACCAAAACCCTAATGTCACCTAGATACTCCAATGTCACCTCAAGTATCCGTGGGTATGATTATACGATATGCATCACACAATCTCGGATTCATCTATTCAACCAACACATAGAACCTCAAAGAGTGCCCCAAAGTTTTTACCGGAGAATCAAGACGAAAACGTGTGCCAACCCCTATGCATAGGTTCATGGGCGGAACCCGCAAGTTGATCACCAAAACATACATCAAGTGAATCACGTGATATCCCATTGTCACCACAGATACGCACGGCAAGACATACATCAAGTGTTCTCAAATCATTAAAAGACTCAATCCGATAAGATTACTTCAAAGGGAAAACTCAATCCATTACAAGAGAGTAGAGGGGGGAGAAGCAACATAAGATCCAACTATAATAGCAAAGCTCGCGATACATCAAGATCGTGCCAAATCCAAAAATCGAGAGAGAGAGAGAGATCAAACACATAGCTACTGGTACATACCCTCAGCCCCGAGGGTGAACTACTCCCTCCTCGTCATGGAGAGCGCCGGGATGATGAAGATGGTCACCGGTGAGGGTTCCCCCCTCCGGCAGGGTGCCAGAACAGGGTCCCGATTGACTTTTGGTGGCTACAGAGGCTTGTGGCGGCGGAACTCCAGATCTATTCCGTTCTTCGGAAGTTTTAGGGTGCGTGGGTATATATGGGTGAAAGAAGTACGTCGGTGGACCTCCGGGCTGTCCACGAGGCAGGGGGCGCGCCCTAGGGGGGTGGGCGCGCCCCCCACCCTCGTGGGCAGCCCGGGACTCCCCTGGTGAGCCTCCGGTACTCCGTGGGCTTCTTCTGGTCCAAAAATAAGTTCCGTGGAGTTTCAGGTCAATTGGACTCCGTTTGATATTCCTTTTCTTCGAAACACTGAAATAGGCAAAAAAAAACAGCAATTCTGGGCTGGGCCTCCGGTTAATAGGTTAGTCCCAAAAATAATATAAAAGTGGATAATAAAGCCCAATATTGTCCAAAACAGTAGATAATATAGCATGGAGCAATCAAAAATTATAGATACGTTGGAGACGTATCACTGTAACTCCGGCTTGGACGAGGAGTTGAGTGAAGCCGCTTGTTGCTCCAATGCCGTCTGAAGAAGCTCCCTGGCCCTCCGCATTTCAAGCGCCGTTGGAGACTCGCCTTCCACCGGCAGAGCCGCCAATCGTGTGGCAGTAGCGATCATGTTATCCAAAGGGTTAGAATAATGACCCAGCGGCATCGGTATATATTGAGGCGGGGTAGTATTCAAACGAGGCGGACCCGTCGTGTGCGACTGAGCCGGCGATCCAGCCCCAGGTGCGTCCACTGCCCGGCTCACCACCGGCGGGTTACTGGTCCCCGCGGTAGGCGTGTTAAAAAGGTTTCTGGGCTCATAAACCAGGGGTAGATGACTCTGGTGCCTCCTTCTCATGACCTCATTTGAAGCGTTCTGATCCAACGTGCGCCGGAAGGAATCCGCTTTAATCTGCTGCGCTTGGGCGTCCAAAACAGCCCGCTCTGCAGCCATCCTATCATTCTGAGCCGCTAGATCTCCCTTGGCTTACGCTATCTCATCACGCAGTTTAGCCACATTCACGTTATGTTGTTCCTAGTTGTACGGGGTTACCTCCACCCCCATCAAAGTCGCCAGAGCCTCCAACAGCTCTGTTAAAACTTGAGCCGGCGGGCGTGCTGACCCACTAGCACCAGCCGCCGCTGCTACCACTGCACTTGAAGTCATAGCCGCGGCGGTTGTCGAACCGAGAGCTGGCTGTGTGCCAGCCATGAAGATCGCCACCATGTTCGGTGGCTCATAGGGGTCCAGAATACTGTCACCATTGGAAAAACCCACAAGCCGGCCGTCTTGCAGCTTATACATTGAGTTAGTCTTGCCTGTGGACGATTCACCATCGCAGTAGACGGTCGTCTCACCGCTAGACATATATCCTTTAAATTCTGCCCCATGGATAAATCCAACGAAGGCGCACTTCACGGAGGGTTGAACCCAGGCAGGTCGTGCACGCTGAGCCGTCTCGATGATGTCGGTGCAGATGTCCGGCTCAGGGACTGGTTCGCCTATCTTGCCGATGAAGACGTGGATTCCGCCAAAGGGGACCCGGTGCCCGTACTCAATTGAGCCGGCCTCGGGGTCCCAGCCTGCGTCGTCGATGTAGAGCTTGTCGCGACGACTCTTAGTCATCCGGCCCACAGCGTATCCCTTGATCCCTTCGAAGCTGCCCTTCAAGAACTCGAAACCACCGTGCGCTGGCCCCACGGTGGGCGCCAACTGTCATGGAATTGTCACGGCAGATGTCCTAGTAAAAGGAGTTAGTCGTGGAGCCATCGCAACTTGGTTAGCTTAAAGGGGTTAAACGGGACAAATGACACAAGGAGTTTATACTGGTTCGGCCCCTTGCAGTGAAGGTAAAAGCCTAATCCAGTTTGAGGTGGTATTGCTAGGGTTTCGATTACCAGGGAGCGAATACGCTTGACCTGGCTTTTGATCTGTTGTCTCTCGCCCTAAGCCACTGCCGGGTCGTCCCTTTATATACAGAGGTTGACGCCCCGCAGCTTACGGAGTCCCGAGCCGGCTCATACACAAACGTGTCTGGTTCGGTGACTAACTATACATATCTTACAATACAAGTCATACACATATGGCGGTTTACACGTATGGGCCTTAAGCCGCCTTTGGGCTTTGGGCCCTTAATAAGTCTGCTTCATGAACCGCCATCTTCAACACTTCATGGGCTTTGTTTTGATGAACCGCCATTGGGATAACCCGGCCCCTCCTGGGCGGGCCATACCCAATAGTCATATCCCCAACACTTACAGTGTTTGACTGAACTGAGCTTTGCCTAGAAAAGAAAACGATGATGCAAGTTATTTACGAAAACAGGACAGAAAATTTCTCTAAAACACAAGGCTGTAAACAACACTACGACAATACACTTCAGTTTGGCAAAGAACAACACTTCAATTCAGTTTAGCAAACAGCAAGCAAAAGGGAAAACCCGAGCCATACTTATGTAGGTCTGAATACATGGACATTCAGTTAAGAGGTTCAAGAAAACAACAACAGAAAGTTGAAAATAGTACGGAGTCTTTTGTAGGCATGAATAAACTAATTTTTAAAGCACTTAACATAGAAATTTGTTTTCTACATATTCATTCAAGTACATAGAGTTGGCCCTTACTTGTACACTTAGGCCACAAAAGACTATAGTTTACCCCAAAGTCCAAAATACTATAGTCAAGCACTGCCAAAATACTAGTCGACACTCCCAAAATACTATCTAACAAGCTTCTAAATGCTAGAACATATCTTCATCATAACGGGTAGCTGTCAACAGTTGCGTGTAACTCATTATCTTGTTGCACCCTTGAAACTTCATATTTGCTCCTTTATCGCGCCCATCCTTCTCCGCTCCTACTTGAGGCTCTGCACCATCATGTTTCTTTTGTTTCTGCAATAAAAATTCTAATAAGTAATTTAGGAATGAATGATAACAACACATATGCAACCCAAAACACCCAAGCTTCATCTGCATTTTTGAACCTCATACCAACTTGAGGTATTCCCTTGTCAAATTTACCCATTACACAACACTTGTAAATGCACAACACTCAAATCTTGTCAAACTGCACAACACCGAAACCCAATCAGCAAGAATTCTGCCAAATAGGACAGTGCACACACACTTCGCGATATTAATATATTCCCTTTATCAAAAAAAGGACACACTACTAGGGAAAACCCTAGTAGCAGCACTTGATATATGCATAGAAGTAGCGCTGGGTCCAGCGCTACTGCTAGCACGCTACAGCTAAGTTGTAGCAGTAGCGCTGGTTGGGCAGCGCTCCTGATACGTCTCCATCGTATCTACTTTTCCAAAAACTTTTGCCCTTGTTTTGGACTCTAACTTGCATGAATTGAATGGAACTAACCTGGACTGACGCTGTTTTTAGCAGAATTGCCATGGTGTTATTTATGTGCAGAAACAAAAGTTCTCAGAATGACCTGAAACTTCACGGAGATTATTTTTGGAAATAATGAAAAATACTAGCGAAGGAATCAAGGCCAGGGGGCCCACACCCTGTCCACGAGGGTGGGAGGCGCGCCTGCCCCCCCAGCGCGCGCCCCCTGCCTCGTGGGCCCCCTGGTGCTCCACCGATTTCAACTCCAACAATATATATTCACGTTCGGGGAGAAAAAATCAAAGAGAAAGATTCATCGCGTTTTACGACACGGAGCCGCCGCCAAGCCCTAAACTCTCTCGGGAGGGCTGATCTGGAGTCCATTCAGCGCTCTAGAGAGGGGAATCCGTCGCCATCGTCATCATCAACCATCCTCCATCACCAATTTCATGATGCTCACCGCCCTGCGTGAGTAATTCCATCATAGGCTTGCTGGACGGTGATGGGTTTGATGAGATTTATCATGTAATCGAGTTAGTTTTGTTAGGGTTTGATCCCTAGTATCCACTATGTTCTGATATTGATGTTGCTATGATTTTGCTATGCTTAATGCTTGTCACTAGGGCCTGAGTGCCATGATTTTAGATCTGAACCTATTATGTTTTCATGAATATATGTGAGTTCTTGATCCTATCTTGCAAGTCTATAGTCACCTGCTATGTGTTATGATCCGGCAACCCCGAAGTGACAATAATCGGGACCACTCCCGGTGATGACCGTAGTTTGAGGAGTTCATGTATTCACTATGTGTTAATGCTTTGGTCCGGTACTCTATTAAAAGGAGGCCTTAATATCCCGTAGTTTCCAATAGGACCCCGCTGCCACGGGAGGGTAGGACAAAAGATGTCATGGAAGTTCTTTTCCATAAGCACGTATGACTATATTCGGAATACATGCCTACATTACATTGATGAATTGGAGCTAGTTCTATGTCACCCTATGTTATGACAGTTACATGATGAACCGCATCCGGCATAATTCTCCATCACCGATCCAATGCCTACGAGCTTTTCACATATTGTTCCTCGCTTATTTACTTTTCTGTTGCTACTGTTACAATCAATACAAAACCCAAAAATATTACTTTTACTACCGTTACCGTTACTTCCATACTACTTTGCTACTAAGTACTTTGCTGCAGATACTAAGTTATCCAGGTGTGGTTGAATTGACAACTCAACTGCTAATACTTGAGAATATTCTTTGGCTCCCCTTGTGTCGAATCAATAAATTCTGGTTGAATACTCTACCCTCGAAAACGGTTGCGATCCCCTATACTTGTGGGTTATCAAGACTATTTTCTGGCGCCGTTGTCGGGGAGCATAGCTCTATTCTTTGAGTCACTTGGGATTTATATCTGCTGGTCACTATGAAGAACTTGAAAGACGCGAAAACAAAAATTTATCCCTCAACTACGAGGGGAGGTAAGGAACTGCCATCTAGCTCTGCACTTGATTCACCTTCTGTTTTGAGTAAACTTGCGACACCTAAACCTGCTTCTGCTATTAATTCTGATATGTCACATGTTATTGATGATGCCACTTCTGCTATGCATGATACTTATGATGAACCTACTTCTATGCTTGATACTACTGTGCCACTTGGTGAATTTCTTGATGAACAACTTGCTAGGGCTAGAGAGAATGAAATTATTGAAACTGATAATATTGATGAAAGTGATGATGAAGATTCTCCCCCTAGATATGAATTGCCTGTTGTGCCTGAGGGCTATGTTATGGATGAAGAAACTGCTAGAGACTTTCTTGCTTGCAATCATAGAAGTGATCTTAAGAAATTATTGGCAAAGCTGAAACAAAATACTCTGAATGCTAGAATGAAATATGATCCTGCTTATGCTACTTCACCTATCTTTGTTACTCATAAGGATTATGAATTCTCTGTTGATCCTGATATAATTACTTTGGTTGAATCTGATCCCTTCTATGGCAATGAATCTGAAACTGTTGTGGCACATCTTACTAAATTAAATGATATAGCCACCCTGTTTACAAATGATGAGAAAACTCGCTATTACTATATCCTTAAAATATTTCCGTTCTCATTAAAGGGTGATGCTAAGATATGGTTTAATTCTCTTGATCCTGGTTGTGTGCGTAGTCCCCAAGATATGATTTATTACTTCTCTGCTAAATATTTCCCTGCTCATAAGAAATAAGCTGCTTTAAGGGAAATATATAATTTTGTGCAAATTGAAGAATATAGTCTCCCACAAGCTTAGGGGAGGCTTCTCCAATTACTTAATGCTTTGCCTAATCATCCTCTTAAGAAAAATGAAATACTTGATATCTTTTATAATGGACTAATCGATGCTTCCAGAGACCACCTGGATAGTTGTGCTGGTTCTGTTTTCAGGGAAAGAACACCAGATGAAGCTGAAATTCTATTGAATAATATGTTGACTAATGAAAATAATTGGACACCTCCTGAACCAACTCCTAAGCCAACTCCGAAGAAAAGGGGTGTCTATTTCTCAGTCCTGAAGATATGCAAGAGGCAAAGAAATCTATGAAAGAAAAGGGTATTAAAGCTGAAGATGTTAAGAATTTACCCCCGATTGAAGAAATACATGGTCTTAATTTACCGCCTGTTAAAGAAATACATGGTCTTAATTCATCACCTATTGAAGAAATACATTGTCCTGATAACCCGACATAGGTAGTAAAGGTAAATTCTCTCTATAGATATGATAAAGCTGAAATCCCGACTACTAAGTTTGCTAGCCAATGCTTAGATGTGTTTGATAATTTTATGGTTAAGCAAGAAGACTTCAATTCTTATTTTGGTAGAGAATTAAAATGCAATGCTTATATGATTGAACACTTGAGTGATTATATGTCTAGAGTTAAAGGTGAACTTAAACTCATTAGTAAACATGCTTCTATGGTTACCACTCAAGTAGAACAAGTACTTAAAGCTTAGAATGATTTGCTCAATGAATTAAATAGTAAGAATAATGATTTTGCTGCTAGAGTGGCTACTAGATCTGGTAAAATGACTCAGGAACCTTTGTATCCTGAAGGCCACCCTAAGAGAATTGAGCAGGATTCTCAGAGAAATAATATTGATGCACCTAGTCCTTCTAAAAAGAAGAAAAAGAAAAATGATAGGACTTTGCATGCTTCTAGTGAACCTGTTGTAGACACACCTGAGAATCCTAATGATATTTCTATCTCTGATGCTGAAACACAATCTGGTAATGAACATGAACATGAATCTAATGATAATGTTAATGATGGTTCATGATGATGCTCAACCTAGCAATGATAATGATGTAGAGATTGAACCTGCTGTTGATCTTGATAACCCAAAATCAAAGAATCACCGTTATGATAAGAGAGACTTTGTTGCTAGGAAGCACGGTAAAGAAAGGGAACCATGGGTTCAAAAACCCATGCCTTTTCCTCCCAAACCATCCAAGAAAAAGGATGATGAGGATTTTGAGCGCTTTGCTGAAATGATTAGACCTATCTTCTTGCATATGCGTTTGACTGATATGCTCAAAATGAATCCTTATGCTAAGTATATGAAAGAAATTGTTACTAATAAAGAAAGATACCGGAAGCTGAAATTTCCACCATGCTTGCTAATTATACTTTCAAGGGTGGAATACCTAAGAAACTAGGATATCCAGGAGTACCAACTATACCATGCTCCATTAAAAGAAACTATGTGAAAACTGCTTTATGTGATCTTGGAGCCGGTGTTAGTGTTATGCCTCTCTCTTCATATCGTAGACTTGATATGAATAAGTTGACACCTACTAAAATATCTTTGCAAATGGCCGATAAATCAACTGCTATACCTGTCGGTATTTGTGAGGATGTTCCTGTTGTGGTTGCAAATGTTACTATTTTAATAGACTTTGTTATTCTTGATATTCCCGAGGACGATAGTATGTCTATTATTCTTGGAAGACCCTTTTTGAATATTGCAGGGGCTGTTATTGATTGCAACAAAGGCAATGCCACTTTTCAAGTTAATGGTAATGAGCATACGGTACACTTTCCCAGGAAACAACCTCAAGTCCATAGTATAAACTCTATTGGAAAAATTCCATCGATTATTTTTGGAGATTTTGAATTTCCTCTTCCTACTGTCAAGAAGAAATGTGATATTCTTATTATTGGGGATGTGCATATCCCCGTTGAGTAACATAGTGTTATTCAAAATTTCTCCGGTTCCATGTTATTCGGAATGAGTTTGTTAACAAGACTTGATCAACCTTGTTAGTGGATTCCTTTTGATGAGCATGAGATGGATGAAGTTAGAAAGCACAACCTTCTATACCCTCCTTTTACTTTCTGTTATTTAGTTGAAATAAAGTAAAAAATAGTATTTTCTGTCAGTTTTCTGAATTATCCGTGCATTAAAAAATACCCCGAAAATAAAAGTTCTCCAAATGCCCCGAAATTGAAATATGATTTTTTTCTGGAATATTTGAGAATATCTGGCACTGAGAACACAGCAGGGGGAGCAAGCACCTAGCCATGAGGGTCCAGGGCGTGCCCCCTGCCTCGTGGGCCTACAGTGGCTCCCCTCCACTTATTGCAGCCACCACACACTCCTTCCTCCCAAAAAAATCACCAACCAGCTCAAGCACGAGTTCTAGCTCATTTTGCTGCGATTTTCGATCTCCTAGCTCAAAGCACCTCTCACAAAACTGCTTTGGGCGATTGTTCCTTGGTATGTGACTCGTCAATGGTCCAATTAGTTTTTATTCTAGTGCTTTATTCATTGCAAATTTGTGCTGCCTAGGTGACCATGTTCTTGAGCTTGCATGTCAAATTTATTTGGTCCCAAGTAGTTCTAATGCATGATATAGTCTCTAGGAACTTGAGGGAGTAGTTGCTATCAATTTTGCTGAGCTTGGTTCACTTTTATTTGAAGTTACTAAAAATTTCAGAAATTTTCAGAAAATGATGAAGAGATTTTTTGAGGGGCTCTTCGAGCCGAAGCTCAAGGATAAGCAAAGCGAAGAAGAAGAGAGGCCCAAATATAATCTGCCTCGCACCACGGAGGTTCGGCCATGTGAATGGCCTTGCGATGATTTCTTGAGAGCAGCCATGATTTATGATGATTTTTATGAGTTGGCTGAGAATGCAGGCCTCACCGACTTCCTCTGCGACCAACGCGAACAGCCAGTATCTCGTTCCGCTCGCGGCCATCCACGCCTACCGGAACCCTACATCAGCTACGGAGCCAGAGCCAGAACCACAATTTGATCCTCCATGACAGTCTGATTACCAGTGGGATCCGGAGGTGATTGCCAACCAGTGGCAATCCGAGGCTTCTTCTCAATATGACCCCAGCTACAGCTATGGATATCCGCCAGGCCAGCCGTGGCAATAGACCAACTTAGGCCAAAAGCCTAAGCTTGGGGGAGTACGTATTTCTCACCGACATTACAATTATGTTTACACACTCATTACTAGATGCCGGTGCTCATACTTTTTCACTGTACTATCCATGCTAGTTTATTTCCCTTTTTATGCTTTCTTCTTGTGTGTTTGAAAAACCTTAAGAAAACCAAAAAATTAGTAGTAGCTTTTAGTTAGTTTACTTTCTTTCTGTAGTAGTAATAATTAAAAGAAAACCCAAAAATATTTCCTGTTCTTCTTTTGCTTGTTGGGAGCTTTCCCGTGTAAATAATTTTATTTCTTTTATTTTCTTGGGGGTCGATAGTAGAAGACCATAATGAAAATGTTGAAGTGGCTCTTATATGCATTATTGTTGATTTAACAAAGAGCCCGTTTTTCCTTGTCTTCTCATGTTTATTGAATGCCTGCAGATTCCAGCTTAGTCCAATGCACGTGCACTGTTATTATTATTCACATCGTTCGGTCATGCAAGTGAAAGGCAATTATGACGATATATGATGGACTGATTGAGATGAGAGAAGCTGGTATGAACTCGACCTCTCTTGTTTTTGTATATATGATTAGTTCATCGTTCCTGATTCAGCCTATTATGAATAAACATGTTTGCAATGACAATTAGAGATTACAGTTACTTATGCCATGCTTAATTAGCTAGGAGCTTATAATGGTTTACCTTGCGTGCCAACATGCTATTAAAATGGTTGTGATGTGGTATGATGGGGTGGTAACCTCCTTTGAATGATTCAAGTGACTCGACTTGGCACATGTTCACACATGGAGTTGAAACAAATCAACATAGCCTTCACGATATTTATGTTCATGGTGGATTATATCCTACTCATGGTTGCACTCAATGTTTATTAATTTTAATGCATGTTCATGACTGTTGTCGCTCTCTAGTTGGTCGCTTCCCAGTCTTTTGCTAGCCTTCACCTGTACTAAGCGGGAATACTGCTTGTGCATCCAATCCCTTAAACCCCAAAGTTATTCCATATGAGTCCATTATACCTTCCTATATGCGGTATCTACCTGTCGTTCCAAGTAAATTTGCATGTGCCAAACTCTAAACCTTCAAATGAAATTTTGTTTTGTATGCTTGAATAGCTCATGTATCAACTAGGGCTGTTTGTATCTTCCATGCTAGGCGGGTTATTCTCAAGAGGAGTGGACTCCGCTCCTCACTCACGAGAAAATGGCTGGTCACCAGGATGCCCAGTCCCATGCTTTATGCAAATCAAATCAAAATAATTGCAAACAAAACTCCCCCGGGACTGTTGTTAGTTGGAGGCACTCGTTGTTTCGAGCAAGCCATGGATTGATGCTTGTTGGTGGAGGGGAGTATAGCCTTTACCATTCTGTTTGGTAACCGCCTATAATGTGTGTAGCATGGAAGATATCGCCATCTCTTCGTTGTTATGTTGACAATGAAAGTATGCCGCTCAAAATATTATTTATCTCCATTTCAAAATCGAGCTCTGGCACCTCTACAAATCCCTGCTTCCCTCTGTGAAGGGCCTATCTATTTACTTTTATGTTGAGTCATTACCCTCTTATTAAAAAGCACCAGCTGGAGAGCACCGCTGTCATTTGCATCCATTACTATTAATTTATATTGGGTATGACTATGACTGGATCTCTTTTACCATGACTTACAATGTTTAGTCAGTCTTTGATCATTAAAGGTGCTCTACATTTATGTTTTGCGGTCTCAGAAAGGGCTAGCGAGATACCGTCTTGTTATATCATATCATGATTGTTTTGAGAAAGTGTTGTCTGCTACCTCTTGAGCACTGCGTTGGATTTCCCCGAAGAGGAGAGGATGATGCAGCAAAGTAGCGTAAGTATTTCCCTTAGTTTTTGAGAAACAAGGTATCAATCCAGTAGGAGGCCATGCAGAAGTCCCTCATACCTGCACAAAACGATAGCTCCTCGCAACCAACGCGATTAGGGGTTGTCAATCCCTTCACGGTCACTTAAGAGAGTGACATCTGATAGAGATGATAAATAATATTTTTGGTATAGAGATGCAAAGTGAAAAGTAAAAGGCAAAGTAAAAACAAAGCAAGTATTAAAGTGATGGAGATTGATATGATGAGAATAGACCCGGGGGCCATAGGTTTCACTAGTGGCTTCTCTCAAGAGCATAAGTATTCTACGGTGGGTGAACAAATTACTGTTGAGCAATTGACAGAATTGAGCATAGTTATGAGTATATCTAGGTATGATCATGTATATAGGCATCACGTCCGAGACAAGTAGACCGAAACAATTCTGCATCTACTACTATTACTCCACTCATCGACCGCTATCCAGCATGCATCTAGAGTATTAAGTTAAAACAGAGTAACGCCTTAAGCAAGATGACATGATGTAGAGGAATAAATTCATGCAATATGATAAATACCCCATCTTGTTATCCTCGATGGCAACAATACAATACGTGCCTTGCAACCCTTTCTGTCACTGGGTAAGGACACCGCAAGATTGAACCCAAAGCTAAACACTTCTCCCATTGCAAGAACTACCAATCTAGTTGGCCAAACGAAACGGATAATTCAAAGAGACTTGCCAAGATAACTCAATCATACATAAAAGAATTCAGAGAAGATTCAAATATTATTCATAGATAATCTGGATCATAAACCCACAATTCATCGGTCTCAACAAACACACCGCAAAAAGAAGATTACATCGAATAGATCTCCATGAGAGAGGGGGAGAACATTGTATTGAGATCCAAAAAGAGAGAAGAAGCCATCTAGCTACTAGCTATGGACCCGAAGGTCTGAAGTAAACTACTCACACTTCATCGGAGGGGCTATGGTGATGATGTAGAAGCCCTCCATGGTGGATGCCCCCTCCGGCGGAGCTCCGGAACAGGCCCCAAGATGGGATCTCGTGGATACAGGAAGTTGCGGCGGTGGAATTAGGTTTTTGGCTCCTGTTCTGATCGTTTGGGGGTACGTAGGTATATATAGGAGGAAGGAGTACGTCGGTGGAGCAACAGGGGGCCCGCGAGGCAGGGGCGCCCCCCACCCTCGCGACCGCCTCTGTTACTTCTTGGAGTAGGGTCCAAGTCTCTTGGATCACGTTCGGTGAGAAAATCACGTTTCCGAAGGTTTCATTCCGTTTGGACTCCGTTTGATATTCTGTTTCTTCGAAACACTGAAATAGGCAAAAAAACAGCAATTCTGGGTTGGGCCTCCGGTTAATAGGTTAGTCCCAAAAATAATATAAAAGTGGAAAATAAAGCCCAATATAGTCCAAAACAGTAGATAAAGTAGCATGGAGCAATCAAAAATTATAGATACGTTGGAGACGTATCATTGTCATTCGAGATTTATTATTATTGCTCGCTAGTTGATTATGCCATTGATATGAGTAAACATGAGACCTAAATGTTATTGTGAATATGGTTAGTTCATAATCTTCGCTGAAAACTTGGATGCTGGCTTTACATATTAACAACAACAAGAGCAAACAGAGTTTGTAAAAGTTTTTCTTTATCACTTTCAGTTTATCAACTGAATTGCTTGAGGACAAGCAAAGGTTTAAGCTTGGGGGAGTTGATACGTCTCCATCGTATCTACTTTTCCAAACACTTTTGCCCTTCTTTTGGACTCTAACTTGCATGATTTGAATGGAACTAACCCGGACTGACACTGTTTTTAGCCGAATTGCCATGGTGTTATTTATGTGCAGAAACAAAAGTTCTCGGAATGACCTGAAACTTCACGGAGATTATTTTTGGAAATAATGAAAAATACTGGCGAAAGAATCAAGGCCAGGGGGCCCACACCCTGTCCACGAGGATGGGAGGTGCGCCTGCGCCCCTGGGCGCGCCCCCTACCTCGTGGGCCCCCTGGTGCTCCACCGACCTCAACTCCAACTCCATATATTCGTGTACGGGGAGAAAAAAACAGAGAGAAAGATTCATCGCGTTTCACGATACGGAGCCGCCGCCAAGCCCTAAACTCTCTCGGAAGGGCTGATCTGGAGTCCGTTCGGGGCTCCGGAGAGGGGAATCCGTCGCCATCGTCATCATCAACCATCCTCCATCACCAATTTCATAATGCTCACCGCCGTGCGTGAGTAATTCCATCGTAGGCTTGCTGGACAGTGATGGGTTGGATGAGATTTATCATGTAATCGAGTTAGATTTGTTAGGGTTTGATCCCTAGTATCCACTATGTTCTGAGATTGATGTTGCTATGACTTTGCTATGCTTAATGCTTGTCACTAGAGCCCGAGTGCCATGATTTCATATCTGAACCTATTATGTTTTCATGAATATATGTGAGTTCTTGATCCTATCTTGCAAGTCTATAGTCACCTACTATGTGTTATGATCCGGCAACCCCGAAGTGACAATAATCGGGACCACTCCCGGTGATGACAGTAGTTTGAGGAGTTCATGTATTCACTATGTGTTAATGCTTTGGTCCGGTACTCTATTAAAAGGAGGCCTTAATATCCCTTAGTTTCCAATAGGACCCCGCTGCCACGGGAGGGTAGGACAAAAGATGTCATGGAAGTTCTTTTCCATAAGCACGTATGACTATATTCGGAATACATGCCTACATTACATTGATGAATTGGAGCTAGTTCTATGTCACCCTATGTTATGACAGTTACATGATGAACCGCATCCGGCATAATTCTCCATCACCGATCCAATGCCTACGAGCTTTTCACATATTGTTCTTCTCTTATTTACTTTTCCGTTGCTACTGTTACAATCAATACAAAACCCAAAAATATTACTTTTACTACCGTTACCGTTACTTCCATACTACTTTGCTACTAAGTACTTTGCTGCAGATACTAAACTATCTAGGTGTTGTTGAATTGACAACTCAACTGCTAATACTTGAGAATATTCTTTGGCTCCCCTTGTGTCGAATCAATAAATTTGGGTTGAATACTCTACCCTCGAAAACTGTTGCGATCCCCTATACTTGTGGGTTATCAGCTACCGGTAAGTATTATTAGCAGTAGCGCTTCCTGGACCAGCGCTACTGATACCTGTCAGTACCGCTTGTTCACATGAAGCGCTGAAGCTAATCTAGCGCTACTGCTAGGTGCTTTCCAGCGCTACTACTAATGTTCCTGCTTTCACCAATTCGCACCCCTCTACGTATTTGTGTTGTATTTATATAGGCTCTATACAATAGTTTCATCAGATCATAGTAAACATACACTATTCTCATCATATCATAGACATACAGTAGTCTCGTCATACCATCATCATCATCATTCAACACAAATATCATCAAATCTCGAAAATAGCGATACACAAGTGTGATCATGTCATGTCTCGAATAAGTGCAACTGCATGGTCATGGCACACACACGAGTTTCATCATCTCTATCTAAACCATGATGTAGAAGAGAAGAGCGATCAGCATGAGCAAGAGCGCGACTATGTAGTACCGGCGGTCCCGCCCCTGCTCATGCTGGAGTGTCCACCTCAAGTAACTACTTTCCGCTTCAGCTCTGCTGTCGAACCCTCTGTGGCTAGCACCCGGGTACCTGTGCACCTGGGCCTGAGCGGATGACCAGTGGTCGTAGACTCCCGGAATCCTCCCAACCTACACAGCATAGTAGCCCTTCGCCATCTCTGATCTATGTACCTGCATCGTGAGTTGATGAATTGAACGATAATATGCAACATAATGTACTTAAGAAAACAAGGGGGCATAATTAGAAAAATACAAGCAACCAATAGTAAACATAAATGACGAAGTTCCTCATACCCAAACTAATTAACTAGAGCGATCTACGCTAGTTCAGGACCACGGTTTAGTTACATCACATAGTTTCGCCGTGCATAAATTCAAAGTTTTGCCATAGAAAGACAGTAGTGACACATTGTCATCAACAATCAGTCCTCCATGTCGACGGTCCAATCTTCATAGTCAGGGAGGAAGCACCTGAGCTTCTTGAAAGGCTTCAGGTCCAGACACTTAGCGAGTAGCAGTGCTCGGACATCTTCCCGTGTGATTGGCCCATGGTAGAACATCCCTGTTGGTTTGAGGACCTGCTTCATGATCACTTGGGCAAGTTCACACTGTACCTGATAAAAATCAGCTCTGATCAGATGATCCGGTGTACTTCCTATGCTTTTGGCCCAGCTGACAATCTCGGCATCGTTGGTAGTAGGTGACATGTGAAGGTGTTGATTATCCCTTCTGTACTCGAGCAGGTGATGCATGAGGTAGAATCCATCAGCCATACTGGTGTGCGGTTGCTAGATGCAGCAGAAGTTGGTCTTATGACCGAGAGCCAGGCCGCCGCGACCCCTGTACTTTTTCACCTTGATATATCCACCAGACAGGCTGAAGGTTAACAGGGCACTATCGAGAACACTCTTTATGTGCTTGTAATCCTTTGTCCTGAGGTTCTTCGATGAGTCCAAGTACATAGCATGGGAGTATTCCGGGTACAGAACGATGAGGACGCCTCCCCCCCCCCCGCTACGCAAATTAAATACACCTCAAATTAGCCTCCATGCTTGCAAAGGAATGATTAACACTTACGAAAGGATATGTGCGGATGACTTACGTGGGATGATAAGGCACGAGAATTGCTTCCTTGTCCTTATTAGCGATCATGAACTCGCCGAGGTACTTGCTCGCATAGTCACGGTGCTCCTTGCAAACTGCCAGGAAGCTCTCGTGCATATAGAATGGGTCCGCGACACAGATATATTTGATGTTCTCGACCCTGATGAAGTAGTTCAGATACAGCGCATACATGCGGATGAACTGGAAATCCAGCTTGGTCGTGTGGAACATGTCGTAGATGTAGTCAAATCGCAGGATGAACTTATTCGCAGGCCATCTCTCGACGTACAACTTCCCACCCGGCACCTGAGCCGCGTAAAGCGGGTATCCTGGTTTTTCCGAGATCAGAAGGCTTTTCTCTCTGGCCAGCACATCTCTATGCAGTCTCCTTAGATCATTGTTCACTATGTGCTCTAGCGCTTTGGTAGGTAGGATCGGCTCGCCGGCGACATGGAAGCACTACGCACCTTCGACAGGTATTATGTCTACCACCCGGGGCTTTAGAGGCGGTTGGCTACTTGAAGCAGCTCTGGCGCCTTTAGGGCCTTTCTTGTCCGGTCTCCTCCTTTGCTTCTTGATGGGTGGCGGTAGTGAGCCCACCATACCTTCCCTAACCACCACCCCCAGTGTCGTCGGTCTAATTAGTGGACGGGCCTCGGGGGGGTTCCTGGGTACAGGTGGCATCTGGAGGCGTCTCCTGTGAGGATCGCTTGAAGAGAGACTTTTTGTATTCCTCCTTAGGATTTTCTGGCTCCGGCTAATCAGGCAGCATCAAGTCATCATCTCCACGGTCATAGCCCGAGTCTTCGCCATCCTGAGCCATCAATCCTCCATAATCATAGGCGGTATTGATATACTTGTCTGGGTCATCATCATCCTCCTCCATGTCATCACCAACATTTGCTTCTTTAACAGCAGGGCCTACATCATTTGGCACTAATAGAGGCTCTCCCTCGCGTCGTCCACTATCACTCGCCACGACAGGTGCAGGTAATGTGGTAGGTGGGGTGGTGTTCATACCTTCTTGAGATGGTGGCGTTGGCGTGATACTTGGCGCCTCGAGACGAAGAAGAGACTTCGTCCAAGGCAAGAACCAGCTCTTGCATGCGCCAATCCTCTGGGGGTCTCCTCGTCATTGGCTGGTACCGGAGGAGGCAAATCCTCGAAGCCCACTAAGACACTGGCCACGTTAACCTTGAAGACGCCATCGGGCATCTCTCGGTTGTGGAACATGCTGTCCTTCGGCTTCACGATCGTTGCCTTTCCCACGGCTACCTTCTGGCCCTTGATGTCATAGAGTAGGGTGCACAGGGTGTCGTCGGCCTACGAAGGAGACATGTCTGCGACGTTAAACATCTGAAAGGCAACTGAAACGGAAGACTATAGACATGCTGGTGAAAAGGGTATGATGCGTAATTACCGTGAGGGCGTCGAGCTCAGCCAGCGATGATGGCCCACCGACCATGCAAGAGACGGAGGTCGGGCTGCTATGAACAGGAGCGGGACCTTTTGCGGTTGCTTGAGCAGGTGCTGGTGCTCTAGTGTTCACCGAATTGCTCCCGACAAAGCTGGGAAGGGGAAAGTCCTCCGGACGTGCATTTGGATTGTTCTTCGTGAAATCCCATAGTGCCGGAAGCAAGCTAGCCACCGCGTCGGTGACCGCTGCAGAGATGGCCCCGAGCAACTCTTCTTTGGTCTCAGCTTTGGTCTTATCGACCGCAATCTTGACCTTTTCATCGATGCTCTGCTGAGTGACAACCGAGCATCTCTTCCTTCTTTCCTCTAGCTCCTTGGGGTAGCACATCTTCCACGAGGCGCCATCTCCGACGCCGTGCACACTTCCATAGGATGGCGGCTTGTCCACCGGGACCTTCTTTAGTATGTTCAGGGCCCGGTTGAATGGGGTGTCCCACTTGGGCCTCGCCGACGACTGTGATGACTCGTCGCTTTCGGCTGCCTTTTGGTGCTGCTCTTTCTACAAAAGGAACGTGGATGGTTTACTAATGTGACAAAACTTGCAGTCGAATTGATTGGAAGCTATAATATGATAATGTGGTAATATAACAATTACCAGAAGTCTCATGAACTCCCTCGTGATCGGGTCTGTGTAAAAAAGCTTTTTTTCTTTGTCCCACTTGTACCGGGCCCTGATCCAGTCATGCTCCAGCGGGTTGGTGAACTCCGCCAAGGGGTCTGGGATTCTGTGAATTTCACATTCGGCGTCCTCCTTGGCCCATACGACCCTCTTCCCCTCGTAACCACGTCTTCCGAGGTGGTGGGGAGGCGTGTTCCTGGCCTGGAGCGCCTTCATTTTCTCCGACTTTTCCTTGACACTTTCTTTAGCGCAATTCTCCTTGAATTTTGCAAAGTCCTCTTCTGTTATTGGCGGATTGTCAGAATGAATCTTGGACCACCGTTCATTCTTCGCAATCGCTTTTTTGACCCGAACTTTCGAGGAGGACAAGTCGTTGGTGAACGTCACCATCGCCTTGTCGTTTATCTTTGTCATGCCAGGATCGTCCCATGGATCTTTATATTTTTCTTCATTTCGGTCGGGGAACAAGAACCTATTGTGCAACTTCTTTAGGAGCATGTTCTCCATATGTGGTATCTGCCTCAACCTCTCGTCGTTGATGTTGGCGGTTTCCCTGAGGATGCATCCAAGTTGATTGCCCCAGCACAAGCGCGCTTCCTCCGACTCCGTTGGCTCTAACTTCTTGGGGTGCATATCCGTGACCACAACTTGTCCGATGCCAAGCTCGTATCGTCTTCGTGTCCTCTTCTTCTTCGGTGCTTTACCGGCTACGACAACATCGTTGCCGGTCTCGGGGGTGGTGTCGGTGCTGATGCCAGTGCCGGTGTCGGCGTCGGTGTCGGGGTGGGTGCCACTGCCGCCACCATGCAACCCCATCTGGTGTTCGTCCAGGTAATCAAAAAAGTGATTTGCTGCCTCAATGGGGTCTTCGAGGGGAGCAGAACCACCCACGACATTGGCGTCGGTAGACATGTTTCCTATTGATCAACAATTGTAAATAAAAGGTATAATGAAGAGTAAAAAGGGGCCTAGCTATATTTGGTCAGAATGTTGATTCATTCCCCTTCCGGCATATCCCGGGTACTCCATATGTCCTAATTTCTAGCACAAGTCATGCCGAAAATCACGGAAATTTTTGGCATGACCTTTGCTAAAAAGTGGACATATGGAGCGCCTGAAATTTGCCGGAACGGAAATGAATCAACATTCCGGCAAAACATAGGCCACTCGGATATTCTTCGATAATTGGCATAAGTTCATATAACAGATTTGATGATATCATCAAGAGAACGTAGCAACATCATATAACAGATTTCCAGGACTTAGTATCATGTAACATCATATAAAAAACAGCAACATTGTATAGGCTACTTTGCATGCTTGTGACCTAAACAAAAATTTGTTACTGTTTTTTTCCTAAATGATCTCTCTCTCTCTATGCTACTGACCTAAACAAAATTTTGTTACTGTTTCTTAGTGCAATTTGCTATTGTTTTTTATTTATAGCTATTTTATATACCTACAAAATTGCCTAGCTAACTTTTAATTATAGCTATTTTATAAAACTACAAAAATATTTGTAGCTAGGCAATTTGCTACTGTTTTTATTTATAGTTAAAAAACTCCACTGTTTTATTTATAGCTAAAAAAGTCCACTGATTTTGCAATTTTAGGGAGCTACTGTTTTTGATAAATTGCCTAGCTTCAAATAGTTTGCTACTATTTTTTATAGCTACTTTAAAGATTCATCCAATGGAATCCCAACTCCCTTTCTTTTGGATTTCCATTCTATTTAGATATGGTGTATGTAGATCTAATTCTTATATAAAGAAAACTGAATTTTGCAACTATTTTTTGTTTCCTAGCTAAATGCTACTGTTTTTTATTTCCTAGCTAAATGCCCTAGCTAAAAAAATTGCTAATGTTTTTAATAGCTAAAAATGCCCTAGCAAATTTGCTACTGCTTATGAACCCTAATAAAAATTACTAAATTGAACCCTTTTCATTCCTAGCTAATTTGCTACTACTTATGAACCCTAAAATTACTAAATTGTACCCTAAATTGAACACTAAATTGAACAGAGGCGGGGGGAGGTGGGGGCAGGGGGTCTGCACAGTACCTGAGGAGGAGGAGGAGGCCGGAGCGGATGAGGAGGAGGAGGCCGGAGCAGACGAGGAGGAGGTCGGAGCGGCGGCAGCGCGGACGAGGAGGACGTCGGAGCGGCGTGGACGAGGAGGAGGAGGAGGCCGGCGTCGAGGCCGAGGGCGGGCAGGGGCTCGGTCTGGCGACGAGGTCCAGGTCGAGGGGCGACGACGGCGGCCCGGGCGACGACAGCAGAGAGGAGGGGGAGAGGTTAGGGGGGAATGGGACTTGGCAAAATTTGAGCCCCCGCGCGGTGATTAACTCAAAATAGAAGTAGCGCTGGATTGTGAGCCAGCACTATAGCTAACTTAGCTATAGCGCTGGTTTGTAATGCAGCGCTACTGCTAATGGGACATAGTAGTAGCGCTTTTTCAGAACACAGCGCTATAGCAGCGCTACTACTAATTTGAGTTAAACTTTTTATCCTTTTCTTTTTATTATTTTCCTTTTCTAGTTTTTAGTTTTGTTTTCTTTTATTATTTTCTTTTTCTTTTCTGATTACTTTTCTTTTATATTGCTTTCTCCCTTTTGTTTTTGTTTTTTTGTTTTTTTCCCGACGACAGTGTCTCCCTCTCCCCCACTGCGCGCATATCACCGGAACCATGCATGTGGTGGTAACATATCAGTTGACCGATAACGGTTACTTAAGTGCGTACACAAAATAGATACATATATATAGACGTAGGTTTCTGATCAGTTGCGTCGACGACGTTTCATATTGAGCTTCTTCCCTTTCTTGTTCGTTCCCGAGTAATTGATCCCCTCCTTGTAACTTTTCCGGAGCCATGGATTACGATCTTTTTTAGGTAATGTAGTATTGATTCTTCTTTTCACGTATGCTTCATCGTCATCGTCATCTTCCCTCATCGGGTTGCCGTATTGGTCGTAGTCTTCCTCGTTGGTTACTCCATCCATTCCGACGATGCTCCTTTTGGATCTCCTCACGACAACACGGCTGGGATTGGCCGGGTCGATTATGAAGAAGCATTGTGTCACGTGCTTAGCGTGCACCCATGGCTCATTTTTGGTGATGACGTTAACGTTCACGGGAGTGCTCTTTGCGTCGGGTATAGACATGGTGGTCAAATACTTGTTTTCTCTTACGACGTCCTTGGCCCATCTGACACGGAACATCGTCGCATCGTGCATTCCAGCATATTCAAGCTCCCAGATCTCTTCGACCCTTCCGTAGAATCTCTCAATTGTGCCGTTGGCATCGGTCACGCATTGAATTGTCACCCTGGAGTTCTAGTAATCACTGTTCATGTCTTTGGCCTCCGTGTAGAACGTGTACCCATTGATATCGTAGGACTAATAGGTCGCGAGCTTGGGTGCGGGGCCATGTGCTAAGGCGTGTACGAGCAATCCGTCCGAACTGCCATCTTCCGGGGGATTTTCAAGAACTTGTTGTTTAAACTAGCGCAGGAAAGTAGCATTGTGCTCTACAGTAACTTTGTCGTTCGTCTTGAGCATCCCCTTATCACGGTACTTCTTTGCGATGGTTTCTTTGTGTTGTGCCACATAATCATCTACCACATCTAGGTGTTGTAGCACTACTAAGTTAGCCTTGTCAAAGTCTTTCCATCTATCCGAGTAGTCCACGTGCAATTCCCTCCGGCCGTTGTTGTGACCATCTCCTTCAAGCTTCCCATCATGCTTCTTGACGGGCAAACCAACAATAGGGTCTCCGACGCTTATATAATACTCGCAAAAGGAGACGCACTCATGTGTCAGATACCCCTGGACGATGCTCCCTTCCAGACGGGACATGTTACGACCGAATCCTTTGATGACCCCATTCATCCTCTCGAACGGCATCATGCTGTGAAGGAATGTTGGCCCGAGGTCGATGATGTCGTCCACGATGTGGACACACAGATGCACCATGACGTCAAAGAACGCGGGCGGGAAGTACATCTCAAGCTCACATAGTATGACAACGATCTCTTCCTGTAGCCTTCGGAGCTGCTTCACACTTATGGACTTTTGAGATATAACATCGAAGAAGTTGCAGAGACCAGTAAGCATGTCACGGACGTGCTTCTCCATTATCCCTCTAATGGCAACCTGGAGTATCTGCGTCATCATCACGTGACAGTCATGAGACTACATCCCGCTGAACCTTTTCTTCTTGTGGTCTAGAATTCTGCTTATCTTCCCACAGTAACCGGAACTGACTTTGATTCCCATAAGGCACTTGATGAATTGATCGATCTCCTTTGCACTTAAGGTGAAGCAAGAAGGGGGCAATAATTCTCCTCCTTCTTGTTGACTTTTCTGCCCCTTTCCCCCTCCTCTGTCTCCGTCTCCGTCTCCTCCATCGACTTTTTACGGTGGAGCTCTTTCCTGATCTTCAAATCTTCCAAGTCTTTCCTTGCCTTCGGACCATCCTTGGTCTTCTCCGGCATGTTCATCAGTGTGCCAAGCAAGCTCTCGAGGACATTCTTCATGATATGCATTTGATCAAGGCAATGAGGCGTGTCGTGATTGGGCCAGTACTCCAAGTCCCAGAAAACAGACCTTGTTTTCCATACCTTCAGCAGCGGCTCCGGCGCCTTTTTGATCGTTCCCGGCATGGGGCATTGTTCCCAGTTTCTCAACAGCTCGTCGATTTCAGCGCCGCTCCTCTTACGTGGAGGTCCTCGAAGCTCAGCCAACCCATTGAATAGATCTCCATGCTTTCTCCATGGGTAATCCTTCTCGAGCCATCTACAATGCCCCATGTACACGATTTTCCCGGACCCGCCATCTTTCGTTGACGTAAGCTGATGAGATGTTGTATCATCCATGCACCTCGTGCATCTGCATTATCCGTGGCACACCTGGCCTGAGGTGTACCCATAACCAAGATAGTCGTGCACCGTCATCATCAGCGCGGCTCTCATATGGAAATATTCTCCTTTTCTGGCGTCCCATGTCCATGCCGGTGTTTTCCATAACGTGCCTAGCTCCTCTTGCAGAAGCCCCATATACAGGTTAATACTATTTCCCGGTTGTTTCGGCCCTTGAATCAGCATGCTCATGTGTATGTACTTTGTCTTCATGCACTTCCATGGGGGGAGGTTGTACATCCATACAAACACGGGCCATGTGCTGTGGTTGGTGTTCTGGTTTCCAAACGGATTCATGCCATCGGTACTCGCACCAAGCACGATGTTCCTTGGATCTTCTGCAGCAAATCCATATACGACGTTGAATGCTCTCCACTGGCTACCATCTACGAGGTGTCTCAACCTCAGATCATCTCCATCGTCGGGCTTCTTCCTCTCCGCGTGCCAGCGCATGAGCTTTGCTTCCTTAGGATCTACGAAATACCGCTACAGACGGGGAGTGATCGGAAAGTACCATACAACTTTCAGAGGAGCTTTCTTTCCTGCCTTCTTGTATCGAGAAGCACTGCACACTAGGCAACTAGTTTTTCCCACGTGCCCCCCCCCCCGATAAATGATGCAATCGTTGATGCATGTGTGGTACCTAATGTCGGCAAATCAAAAGGGCAAATGATTTTCTTAGCCTCCTCGACACTAGTAGGACACAGGTTCCCCGCAGGAAGAACTTTATTACGTAGAAACTTCAAATGCTCATTGAGGCTTTTGTCTGTCCATTTGTTTTTGGCCTTCGTATTTAGAAGTTCGAGCGTGAAACTCAAGCCGGTCACCTCGGGATCACAACCGTCATACAATGGAGTCCTCGAGTCTACTTCAAGTTGCGCCAGCTTGGCCTCCTCTCTAGAAGAAGCTCTCTCGCTAGTCGTACTCTTGCGAAGGAGGTCTCGAACATGAGGGTCATGCACGACTGCACTTAGTAGCGTCGAAGACTGCGGCGTGACCACCGCCTCTTCTCCGCCATGTCCAGACTCTTCTTCACCGTGTCCGGAATCTTCTCCGTCGCCGTCGTCATTTCCGGACTCTTCCCCGCCGACATGTCCGGCGCCATCGTCTTCTTGTCGATCGGTCATCTCTTCGTCTAGCCCAATGTCGTTATTCCCTGCCATGTGGACGTCCTCATCATTATCTTCTTCTTCACTTATCCACTGAGTATAGCCATCCATGAAACCATTCATCAGCAGGTGCGCCTTCAAAGTGCCACGATCAAAAGGGTCCAAAAGGACTCCTTCCTTGCATCTTGCACACGGACATCTAATCCTAGTCCGATTATTTGCATACATGTCCATCACCGCAGATTGCATGTACCGCTCCACCTTCCATCCACTCACCCTCATGACCGACTGCACGGTATAACAAGCAAAAGTGTTATGAAATAAATAATGCATGCTTCAGAGTCATATATATAAATTTTTGGCATGACCTTGCCTAAAAATAGGACATATGAGTTTGCTCGAAATTCACCGAAAAGGAAATAAATCGACATTTCGGCAATACATAAGCAACTCGAGGGCATGTCACTAGCACAAATCTCTCCATATATATATATATATATATATATATATATATATATATATATATATATATATATATATATATATATATCCCAAACACACATATTCCCATTCACACACATATTCTTCTTGAAATGAACAACTTTTTACTCACCTATATATCTCTCCCGAGAGAGACTGAGAGCACGCGGTTAATTAGATCATGTGGAGGAGGGTGGTTGGCTAAATAGCTAGCTAGATCTAGTTGTTGGGGAGGAGAGGTGAATCTAGCTAGCTAACTAATGGAGAGGGGTTATGGTGGATGGGGGCATTAATGGGGAGAGAAGAGAGGTGTAGGAGAAAGAGAGAGGCCATTTATGGAGGAGGGTGCCATTAATGAGGAGAGAAGAGAGGTAGGAGGAAGAGAGAAGAAGAGAAACAATGGTGGAGCTAGAGTGGAGAGGGGAGAGGGGAAAGGAGGGGGAGAGAGGGCAAAGTGCGGGAGAGGAAGGGGAAGGGGGTGGAAAAGGTGGCACCAGCCGCAACTAGCAGTAGCGCTGCATTGCAAAAAGCGCTGCTGCTATTGGACTTAGTAGTAGCGCTTTCCAGGAAAAGCGCTACTACTAAGTGGGGCCCATTAGCAGTAGCGGCGCAGTAAAACCAAGCGCTGCTACTAAACTGTTAGTAGTAGCGCTTGATTCTGTACACCGCTACAACTACGAAAACAGTCAGTGGCCTCATCTGGTCCCACATAATAGTAGCGCTTTTCTGCTTCACAGCGCTACTAATATGGAGATACTAGTAGCGCTTTTCTGGAAAAGCGCAACTGCTAAATAGCAGCAGCATTTACTTCTTTACAGCGCTACTACTATGCTACTGTGTATAAGCGTTTTCCTAATAGTGACAGTGCACACATCATTCAATTTCACACAGCACATAAAAGAAATCAGCTAAATAGCAAGATGGCTACCTGTTGGAGTCGGCATGGATATTAATGGCCACTGCAGGGGGCGGAGGGAGTGGACCGGGTGGAGGAGTCCGGAGTGGCGACGGAGGAACCTGCTGACGCCGTTTTCTTCAGTGGCTGCCGTCGGAGCTCGATCCACTCCCTTTCCTGCGGCGGTGGGGGCTGCGGGAGAGCGGCGACGGGGTCGGCGGTGGCGGCCGATGCCCAAGCCCGCGCAGTTTTCCCCGGCCCGCCGGAGATAACCCGCGCGATGTGTCTGGCCGCCCGCATAATTTCCCCGTGTTGAATCGCTTTGACTGGGTGTGAACTGCTGCCAGCCGTAGGATTGATTTGGACGATGGATGTAGGGGCGCAAGGCACACCGTGACCCGTCTCTGCCAAGGCATGGGATCTCAATCCGTGGACAGGCAGCAGCAAGACACCCACCCCTAAAAAAAGCAGCAAGACGCCCAACCCTGATGACGCCCACACGGGGACGGGGCCAGAAAGAACTTGGCCACGAATAGATTAGATCCTGCCCGATGTTTGATCTCCTGCAAATCTTGGCCGCGGTCGCCCATCCCCTGCCCTCACTCCGACCACACTGAGAAACTGAGCCTCCAGGGCTGGTTCTAAGATTTTTTGCCAACGTCAGACAGGCCCCGCGGTCGTTCCCGGAGGACGTCGGCCACGCCGCCGCCGAGACATACCTCATCCACGCACCTTGCCTTCATCCTCATTCAGTACATGTGGTAATGCCCAACTCTCATGTCCCCTTTCTGAAAAAAGAAACCCATCTCCGTGGCAACTCTTGAGGCTGTTGTTTCGTACTACAATGGTGTTGTATAGAGAGTGGCTTTTTAGCACCCGGGGGTCTATGCACCCACTTATCCTGCCGTCCATGTAGATTCCGAGTCATCAAGATCTGTGCCAAGTTTTCTACAGCAGGTTGCATTAGCAGGCCTAGTGAACAGTAAGATTGGGAGTAGAAAATTCAAAACCGAGCTGGTCATCTCGTTGGGTACTGTTCATCATAGGCAGATTCCCCCGCAGCTGTCTGCGCTCACTCCACTGAGAGAGATGATGTGGGGCCCTTCATGCATCACATCAGCTTCATACACACACAAAACGACATGTGACCCAGACTTAGCCTGATAAAACTAAAGAGAGAGAGAGAGTGTGCTTTTCTAGAGAAGTGAAAAAGGGCGTGCATGCAAGTGTCACGAGAGAGAGTATGTGAGAGGGAAGAAGGCGTGAGGAGACATAATACTACTGTTCATGCATGTCAAACAGACATGCAGTCTACATCGAGACCTGCCAGCCTACAGCTAGGACCTGCTGCATGCCTCGTCACCATCAAATACACTGGACAAGCACGCAACTGCTGCAAATGATTTGTTGCTGGACTGACCACGGTACGAATCTTAGCAAGCATGAACGGACAAGATAGAAGGGGGTCGGGACACCCGGGTGCCATCACACTTTGAGAGTGGCTTTTTAGCACCCGGGGGTCTATGCACCCACTTATCCTGCCGTCCATGTAGATTCCGAGTCATCAAGATATGTGCCAAGTTTTCTACAGCAGGTTGCATTAGCAGGCCTAGTGAACAGTAAGATTGGGAGTAGAAAATTCAAAACCGAGCTGGTCATCTCGTTGGGTACTGTTCATCATATGCAGATTCCCCCGCAGCTGTCAGCGCTCACTCCACTGAGAGAGATGATGTGGGGCCCTTCATGCATCACATCAGCTTCATACACACACAAAACGACATGTGACCCAGACTTAGCCTGATAAAACTAAAGAGAGAGAGAGAGAGTGCTTTTCTAGAGAAGTGAAAAAGGGCGTGCATGCAAGTGTCACGAGAGAGAGTATGTGAGAGGGAAGAAGGCGTGAGGAGACATAATACTACTGTTCATGCATGTCAAACAGACCTGCAGTCTACATCGAGACCTGCCAGCCTACAGCTAGGACCTGCTGCATGCCTCGTCGCCATCAAATACACTGGACAAGCACGCAACTGCTGCAAATGATCTGTTGCTGGACTGACCACGGTACGAATCTTAGCAAGCATGAACGGACAAGATAGAAGGGGGTCGGGACACCCGGGTGCCATCACACCTTTTCGGTGTTGAGATGTATATTAGCGATCCAGTTGGATGGTACAGACTACAGAGTACATTGAAACGGCAAAGGAGAATTTCTTAAGTATTGTGATTGTTAGGTTTCAGTTTTGGCACTGATTGACTCTTAACTGTACACAACTTTGGGGACATGATTGCATAACTTTACAATCTACAAACATTGCAGAGGATCTCTTGATTCTGAATAATGGCCACAAGCAGATGAACTATAAGCGTATGGTTTACATTTCTCCCAATTAGTCCAGAAATTTTCACATTGTGATCTGTAGTGGCCACGTTTGTGGGCCACTGCATAGGAGATTTACGTCAATGGGATTTTTAGAGGCCCATGTATATTTTAGTAGCCAAGAAGTAGCTTATAACAATCTTCATTATTGAAATCTCAAGTTCATGGCTGCGACACCATGCATTTTCAAGCATCTTAACGGGATGCAATTCCAATCTTTGCACTCATGCGAGATATTTTTTTTTTTACTTATGCACTCTCAGGCTTCATATTTCCTGGTCTACACTGCATACATGATTTGGCTTACCCTCTCTATATGGATCTTTTGATGCTTTCTGTTTTTTCAGGATGTGGGTTATTGGTGGATAGATCAACCGCTTGCCCCCCTAATATATGAAGTTTTGCTTGTGTCTGCTTTCACAAGAGGTGTGTAAAAAATCAAATTTACCTTCCTTCTCATATGAAACATCGTGATAACATATTTCTTGCAAGGAGTAACTTTAGTTTTCCGGCAAATTGATTATCCTATACATAATTGTTAAATAAAATTTAAGCATGCTCATTATTATTTTGATGTTGGATTAAGGGGCCCCGGGTAATAGTTTCACCCTGCGCCCTCAAAATCTCAGGACCAATGCTGCATGAATGCATGCAGCATCCAAGAGTCACCATGGTAGCATCGGGGACCATGGTTCCAGCAATTCTAGTTGCCGATTCTAGCAAACACCTATGCATATATGCTCTCTCGACTAACTACCCTAGCTCTTGTTGTAAAAAAAAGAAGCATTTTGAACTAGATAAGGAAGTTTTCTATAACCGGGTCCAAAGTTTCCATTTCCCACCCTGATAGTCTTCAACTCTTAAAGTAGGGCGGAGAACTAGTAAGAATTGTGCCTGGCATTCAATTCGTGATGTAGATGATCCGCTGGCGGAATTGATTAGGTGAAAGGGCTCTGCAAAGTTTGTTTGTTCATAAAGGTTGCATGCAGCCATGCAATTCGAAGTAGCGGAAGCATGAAATGATATTCACGAATGAGCGTTGCGATCTGATTCCTACAAAAGAGATAGACTGTAATAAGTTTATGAAAGAGCCTAATGCAAAATAAATAAATACATGTTGGGTCTTTGAAACAGTTCAAATCATTTCGATAATAATCCAAAAAAATAGGTGAGAAAAAAACCTGAGCGAAGAAAAAGTAACTTTCGAGGGTTTAGTTACGGAAGCCCTACCCAATGGAATGTTCCGCATTCGGCTAAACAATGACACCATCATCCTTATGACAAAGTGCCCGATCTCAAATGTAAGTGCTTTCTGGCTAATATAGATAGCCGCCTAAAAAGCACACAGGAAAATCAAAGAAATGGATATTTAGAGCCACTTTAGAACTCTGGCACCACTCCGTTCGACCTATCAGCTCCCCAATGCTTAACCGTACGGAGAAGCACTGACTTTGAAAGATTATGTGGATTTTGTATCCAATCAATTAATCCTCTAAACCAACTAAACCGGGGAACCTGAAGCGGAAATGCAATTCTCGGGTGAGGGAAGGGGGAAGCTCTAGGAAGGCTTCGCTTGCTGAAGCTTTTGTTATTGTGAAATGTAAATAATGATGGTTTATTCCATGGACATAATAACATGGAGATTAGAAGTCACAAACACATATATGATACAATCATCTATAGCGCAAAACACACACAATAAACTGCAATTAAATGTGCAATAATAGCTAAGAACGTGTACACAACAATTACACGATCATCCCTTGACTTGGTGTGACTTTTTTATGACAACTTATTTCTCAATTGACGATTCGTTGTACTCGCCCACGACCACAGTGGGAGCATTCTTCTCAATTTTGTTCACCAATCGCTTAATCTCCTCAGCAGCTTTAGGAGCCTTATTGCTCACAGTAAGAAGGATTTGTTTGAGGTTCCCAAGGTTTTGCAGGCAGTAGACACCAGTCGCAGTCCTGAACCTGAGCTCAAGCCTCTCGAGCGCTGGCATTGCCCCTTCCATGAAGCTTAAAGATGGCAGCAATGGCGCCAAAAGGCGTAGTAGTTTAAGCCTTTTGAAGCCCCCGGGTGGCACAAATATCTCCCCGTCTGACTCCAGTGCATTTTTTTGCAGAATTTTGAGAGCACCTGCATCACTCAATTTTGTTGGATCGAGTGAAAATGTAAGAGAGAACAACTCAGGGAGCTCAAGAAGAACCTCCAAAGTATCAGCCCTGAGTGAAGTTAATGACAGAGTTAGCTTCTCTAGGCTATGCAGACGATTAATCCACTCGGGTAGTTTTGATAGCAGGCCAGAAAGCTCGAGGGAGTGCAGGTGCTCCGGTGGTGCTTTTGATAAACTTAACGATTTGTCAAGAAAGCCGGTGAAACCATCATCAATTGCAAGAAACTTGAGGGAGCAACTGCTCAGGTGCTCAATGGCAGAGAGCAAGAAATCCCAATCTGCCCTCAAATCTCCAAGTATATAAATGCCGAGTTTCTTCAGGTTGGTGAGCTTCTCAAGGCTTGAAGAACTTCTTTAGACGTGCCCCTCCTAGACACCTTCAGTAGGCTAGTAGCCGTGGTTCGCACCCCGGCTGCACCCTTGGTGGATTCAACCATGCCTGAAGTTGAGCTTCCACATATCCCCACGCCAGAGAGTGTCTCAAGAGCCGTCATCTTTGTGATTTCTTTCCTCAACATCAGTGCTTTCCGTTTGCTTTTATTTCCAGTAAGCAGATGGGTCATTCGGTTAAGCTTCTCAATCGATGGAGGCAATTCTCCGACTTCAGTATCCCTTATGTCAAGCACCTCTAAATACTCCAGCCTGTCTATTTCGGGTGGAATCACCGCAATATCTGTATGGCGCAAGCTCAGATACTTCAACTGATGCATTTTGCATATTTTCTTGAGCTGCTGGAATGACAAATCTCTGCAACTTTCAAGATCGAGAACCTGCAGTATCTGAAACTTGCTCAAACAGGAGTGCATTGCTGCAAAGCTCTCAAATACCATCAGGGACCGAACATGTGACAGCTTCATCCTCTCCACCATCCTTTTTTCTTCTCGGGCGCTTCTGTGGACGGACAGTCTCCGTACCTTGTAGCTCGGAAATGGTGTCTGCCAATGACCACCCACCACAGTGATGAAATTCTCATCGCTAGACTTGGCAACTATGTACTCAAGGACCATGTCATGAATTTGATAGTTCTTCACCTTGCCGTTGCTGCTGTTGTTGACCGCCCGAATCAAGTTCCTGTTGATGAGTTCACTGAAGTAGTCTTCAGCTATTTCCTCAACAGTTCTCCCATGCTTCTCAATGATAAACCCTTCCGCTATCCACCTTCGGATTAGACGCTTTCTGCTGATGAAGATGCCCTTGGGAAACATGCTCAAGTACAACAAGCAAGTCTTGAGATCAGCCGGCAAGTCATTGTAGCACTGGTTAAGTATTGTTTTCACTCCTTCCGTGCTAAGATGAGTTCCCAACCCTCCACTCAAAGCCTTGTTTACTTCTTGTAAGTGCTCATCTAATGTCTTCGAGGTTGTGCCTGATCTCAGTTTACTAGCCACAAGACCTGATACGACTATTATGGCCAAAGGCAAACCACCACATTTCTTCAAAAGAGCTCTTTCATCTCCTGTGAGATTAACAGAAGCAAAGGTAATTTGACCATCAGGTGCAGCTTTAATTGGACTATCTGAAAAATCTGAGATGATTTGACGAAACAATTTGTAGGAGTTCTCGTCAGGAAGCTTCTTATGCTCATGCAGACGACCATTTCGACGGCAGCAGGCCACAGCAACAGATTTGAACCTTGTTGTCACCATTATGGCACCATTGGTTTTTGGTGAAGAAGCATTTTTTCTGGTAAAGAATCATTGATATCTTCCCATGCTGATACGGACCATATATCATCTATGAAGATAAAGTACCTGTCACAAGCATCATTTGAGGGCAAAAAGTAAGTACTATCCATTTCCTAAAAAAAAGTAAGTACTATGAAAATAATGTATCCGTTTTTTTCGTTAATAGAGATTTTATTTCTTCCAGGGCTCTGTTAAAAAAGACACACATATGAGAAACCAACCTCAAAGTCAATTACAAAAGGTGAAAGAAGTCCGACAAAAATGTATAGCACTTCGCAGGATTGATGTAACAATGAGAATCAATAAAGACTTCCAATTATCGAAAAAGTAAATAAACACTTCATTAAAAGAAGGGCGCCGATAGGTCCCGAACGTTCGGGATTTTTTTGTGTCAATTTATATACGTGAGGGATGGCAAGTTCAGTTTGTAAGCATGGCAATTCTGCCTTCAGTATTTTGCTACAAAATTACCATGCTTTGCCATCATCGCGTCAACTAAAGTTGACATAAAAAATGTTTGAATTGTCATAGGCAAATCCGGAATGCTCGGGATTTATCTTTTTTATAAAAGAAAAGAGAAACTAGCATTTCTTTAAAAGGAAAACATAAGTTAGCAAAGCCAAAGTTATACCTCTTATTTTTCAGTTGGTCACCGAGCATGTCTTTGAGGCCTTTCTGTCCCAGTTCCTCAATTTTGTCATGGGAAACATGCTGAGAAGCACCGGCCTGCTGTTCCTGGAACTGATTTACAAGGCTCCTCAGGAGCATCACGAGATTGAACTTCTGTGACGCCTGCACGGAAGCTCTGCAATCGTAGTCATCTCCAAACTTGGTGTACAGCTCCTCCGCGAGCGTCGTCTTGCCGAGGCCGCCGAATCCATAAATGGCAAGAAACTTCTTGTGAGCCTGGGTGTCCCGCTTTGCCTCTTCAAACCACCCCCCGAGCCCCGCGATGGCATGCTCCACGCCCACAGGCTTCTTCGTGCCAATGAGCTCGAGAGGCGGGGTCAGGCGGTCGGTGGGGTCGCCGTTGTCGGCGCCACCGTCGCCGCCGTCTTTATCCGTGAGGTTCTCGACGCCGTACCTCGTGCGCCGGTCGCTCACGTGCTGCGCCCGCACCTTGAGGTTGCGGATCTCGGTGGCGATGCAGCGGCGGGCGTAGAGCGTGGTGAGCAGGTACCACTTCTTGCGGAAGTAGACGAGCGCGCCGCTCCCGCGGGGCTCGCGGCCGAGGCGGTGGTTGACGTCGTCGAAGCAGTCGCCGATGTCGTAGGACACCTCGCGCACCTGCTTCATCCAGTCCTGCGGTCCTGCCTCTGCTCGTTGTGGCTGCTGGCCCGCTTGGTCCGGTTGAGGTAGGCCTGCATGCTCGCCAGCTCGTCGTTGATGTACTGGATGTCGTCGCGGACGCCCTGGATCAGGGCGTACTCCTGGGCCAGGAGGCTCCCGAGCTTGCTCACCAGGGACTTGACGGCGTTGCTGGAGGCGCCGACAACAAGGTCCATCGTCGCTCCTCTTGGTTCAGATTCAGCAGAGATGGTGGATCTCTCGTTTGTATGGCTGGTGCCTACTACAGGATGAAGACGAAGGTAGCACAATCACAATGCAATTAGTGGTGAATTATAACTTCATGGGAAGCATTCAGCTCAGAAATCAATCCCCAATTATGTTTGCCCGCAGGCGCAGGGGACTCTGCACTGCACTAATAATTCCAAACTGAAATAACCAAATGAAAAGGATCGGGTTGCTTGGCACCTCTATGGAAGCTTTGGTAGTGAAGAGAGGACGAACTGCTGCGCTTCTCCTGGTGGCCGGCCGGCGTTGTCACTGAAGAGTGAAGACCGCGGGGATCACTTAGACATGTTTTGGGGAGTCTACTTGGACTTTCTTTCCTGGGCCATGGCGATGATAATGGAGGAAGAAGAAGGAAGAAGAACCAGGGTAGGTTCTCAACCGGTAGGTACATTTGGCACAATAGGACACATGGCCATGCCAAGTTGATGAGGGATTACTTCGCCGACAAATGCAGTGTATCTTGATATCCTATCAAGGCGACATTTGAGAATGTTGCAGGGGTTCTATACAAACTGCAACTGCGGCCGAAAAGCAAATCCTTTGATCACTCAGAGGAGGGATGCTCCTGGACAACGTAGCACATAAGTGTTGTTCAAAAATGTACTAAGACAATGTGTGTGTTTGTGTATATAATCCCGAGTGACTTGGTTGATGAAGAGGGGCGGACGCAGAGAGAAAATGACCCGGTGTCCCGGTGTTGAACAACACATAGTTTCCATCTAGAGATATGGTGTCACAAACTACACTATACATGAAAATTACCAAGGAAAAGTCCTCCACCCATTGTCCTGTGCACCCGGGTAGGTGAACCTGGGTATGCGACTGTTGATTAGTATACTGTGGTTGATATCTTCAAAATGGATTATCTACGAGCACCCAATGCAAATTGGGGCTCGCGTTCCTCCCCGAAGAAATTGACGCCGCCCTGATGGGTATAAAAGTGGACACGGCACCGGGCCCAGACGGCCGGTGGCAATGTTCAAGTGTTTTTGGCCTCTTCTTAGAGGCCCAATTTTTGAGATCTGCAATGGGTTTATGCGAGGGACGGTAGATATAGCGCGCCTTAATTTTGGAGTCTTAACGCTCATTCCGAAGGTCCAAGGGGCCGACAACATTAGACAGTTTCGTCCTATTGCGCTCATTAACGTGCTTTTTAAGATATGTGCTAAAGCGTGTGCCACACGCCTAGGACCGATCGCTCACCGCTCGATTCATCGTAATCAATCCGCGTTCATTCGAGGACGCAACATACTGGAGGGTCCGCTGGCCCTCCAGGAGATAGTTCACGAACTCAAACGCACGAAGGAACCGGCTATTTTGTTGAAACTTGACTTCAAAAAGGCGTACGACCAGGTAAATTGGGATTTCCTGCGTCAGGTGCTTATTAGCCGTGGTTTTTCCGCTGTGTGGGTTCACCGCGTTATGCAATTGGTCTCGGGAGGCCAAACTGCAGTCTCGGTGAACGGAGAAGTAGGGCACTTCTTCCGGAACAAACATGGTCTCAGGCAGGGGGATCCGATGTCCCCTCTTTTGTTCAACTTTGTTGTTGACGCGCTATCCGCTATGCTCCGGAAAGCGGACGCGGCTGGCCATATCCAAGGGTTGGTAGGCCACCTCATTCCAGGGGGAGTGACGCATTTGCAATATGCGGATGACACGCTATTGCTGTTTCGCCCAGACCTGCATAGCATTGCTACGGTCAAGGCGATTCTCCTTAGTTTTGAGCTCATGTCGGGCCTCAAAATAAACTTCCACAAATGTGAGGTGCTCTCGATGGGGGTAGAGCCGGAGGAGGGAAGGCGCATTGCGGATTTGCTCAACTGCAAAGTGGGCAAATTCCCGTTGACGTACCTCGGCCTCCCGGTTGACACCAAAAGGCCCACGATAGAGGATTGCGAACCTCTCTGTGCCAAGGTGAGGGGTAGGGTTTGCCCTTGGAGGGGCAAATTCCTTTCAAAAGCGGCTAGGCTCGTACTCACGAACTCGAGCCTGTCCTCCTTGCTAATGTTTGCAATGGGCCTGTTTCTGCTCGCAGAGGGGGTTCATGCAAAGTTTGACACGCCCCACGCCAAGTTCTTTTGGGAAGGAACTAGCCCGAACCGCAAGGATCATATGGTTAAATGGGCCTGGGTATGTCGACCCAAGGACTTGGGGGGCCTTGGGATCACCAATTCGAGATTCCTAAACATCGCGATGATGTGTAAATGGATCTGGAAAATTGCCCAGGGGGCAACCGGGCTGTGGGTGGACCTCCTATGGGCCAAATATTTCCCTAATGGGAATTTCTTTGAGGGGAGGGCAAGGGGCTCACCTTACTGGAATGACCTGCAGGCGGTTAAACCGACGTTTGCCATGGGGGCAAAATTCTCCATTGGGAATGGTAGGTCGGCTCGCTTCTGGACAGATCTCTGGATAGGAACCCAACCCTTATGGGCTGAATTCCGGGATTTGTATGATATTGCTGTTGACCCAGCAATGTCGGTGGCAGATGCGCTCGTGTCAACACCACCGGAGATTCATTTCAAATGGGAACTTTGCTAGTGGCTTGTTAAGTTTCGTCTGAACTTCGTGGGTGTGGGCCGGAATGGCTTTTGGTGTTGTATTAAGACTTGATGATGTGTGACGCTGTCGTTGGGGCTTTATTAATTTAAAGCCGGACGCATCTGGCGTCTTCGTTCTAAAAAAAATGCAAATGACACGACAAGGCCAATGGAGGTTGGTGCAACAAGATGGTTCCCTGGGATTCTTATGAGCATTGAGTCCATGCACTGGAGGTGGAAGAATTGTCCTGTTGGATGGTCTAGGCAGTACACCGGCCATTGCCATGATCTAACCATCACACTCGAAGTTGTTTTCTCCAAAGATCTAAGGATTTAGGATTGTTACTTTGGGATGCCGAGATCTGAATGATCTCAATGTCATCCAAGGATCTCATCTTTTTGTAAGGCTTGCTGCCAGCAAAGCTCCACCTTGCAACTTTGAAGTTAATGGACATCACTACTACTTTGCAGATGGCATCTACTCCTCATGGTCCACATTTTTTAAGACAATTTCAAACCCAAAAGGTAAGAAGGGAGTTCACTTTGTCGCGGTTCAAGAATATGCGAGAAAACATATTGAGAGAGCTTTTGGTGTGTCACAATCTTGCTTTGTCATTGTACGTGGACCTGCTACATAATAGGACACAAAAACTGCGGAGGATCATGATACATTGTGTTATCTTGTACAAATGATCACAGAGCATGGGAGAGGCCAACAACTCAACACGAATTTGAGTTTTTTTGGAGTCCTTGTCACTCCTCAATATCTAGGTTTCCTCAAGTGCATGAGCGACCCCAAGATGTTGGTTTCCTCAAGTGCATTGGCAAGCCCAAGATCTGCAAAGCTCATGTGCAAAAGGAAGACCTTATCGACCACCGGCGGCAAGAGGAATAACTCTTTCCATCTATTATCATTAAACCATCGATTTTTATATTATTTGGTTCATTCAGACCATTTGTTGTGTTCAAATTCATATTTTCAAACTTCAATACAACAAGTTTGAAATGTTCGCATCATCGCGTCAAGGTTTCAGTTCAAATCGTGTCGAAAACTAGACGAAATAGTGAAGTTTAAGTTTCCAAGAGAAAGATCATTAACAAGTATTAGACATTAAGGGTTTGGGGATCAGTTAAAATGCACTCAAAACCCCCAGCAATTTTTTAGGAGTAAAGCTTTGAGCGACTCTTTTTAAAAGTTAACTATTGTGGATCGATTAAAGATGCCCTGATGTTGGGGTCTCCTCTCCTCTAGCCATCTAACTATAAGCACCGGTGGCTGAATGATGGAAACATGAGCTTTTTCTTACTAATGGATTGATAAATGTACTAGATCTAAATGATATAGAAGACTGAAATGTGTAAAAATTATCCCTAGAAATGATGTCATATTTGCACATATATTTTTCGACTAACTTTTGCCTAAACTTGATGTTTGCAATCCTTGACCCCCCCAGTTTGTACAGAAATGTGTAATAATCCCTAAATGACATGGAATCCTACCACTGTACATGTCCGTACATGTCCTAAAGAAAAAATGGTAGTCTCTTCATCCCAAAATAAGTATCGCTGATTTAGTAAAAAATTAGTGTAGGTCTTGAAAACATGCTTGAGCTTATCATCTTACATTTATACATAAGCTATGTATTATTAAATACTTCCTCCGTATCAAAATATAAGACGTTTTATAGTTTAAATTTTGGTACGGGGTGTATTTGCCTTAGAAGGAGTAGTGTGGTATGATCAAGTACTATGGCTAGTACAAAACGACGACGAGAATATTTCCATGCAGATTAACCACCGCACCTAACCAACTATGATTCCGCCCAAGCTTTTCAGAGCCCACGATGACCTATTATTGCCACCCGAGTAAAATATTGTTCGAGTAACATGGGTTGTTCTCTAACATAAGTATAAAGCACATATTTGAACAACCCTTTTGTCTTGGGTATTGTCGACTTGTGCTGTCCATCCAGCTAACCAGATTGGAGTTACCTAAAAAGGGAATAAGCCTGCGCGCCCCCCAAAAAAGTAATTTATGCTTTAAATTTAACAAATGAGATCATGTGCGTGGTTGATTTGTGTAGTTGTTCACCTGTTATTTAACGATTTGGAGCTAATAATTAATATAAGCACACCACTTATTTCCGAACGGAGGGAGTATTTTCTCCATCCGCGAATAAGTGTACATCTACTTCCCTCTATCGAATGCAAACACCCACCAAAATCGTTCGTCCCTAGCTCCATGATCCCGATGTTGGGCCTCTCCTCTCCCTTGCTGGTGAACCCTCTTACCCAACACTGAAGCAACCCCTCGCCCAAATCAGGATTCAGGCCCACCAGGTGCTGACTACACGATCCATCTGCACTAGGCCCATCCGCCCGGTCCCAGGCCCATTTGTTGGGCTTTTGCCACCGGGCTTCCTCTCTCCAATAGCTTGCACTGATATGCAGCATGGTGCCTGCGCTATCCTGCCTGCAGGGATAGCTGCTAGGTTCTGCGACTGCCGCCAACCGTCGCCAAAGCCCTCCGCCACAGATCTCAAATCCTCACCACCCACGCTTCAACTCCTCAACGCTCCAACCATCACCATCTCAGATGACCAGCCGGCGCCGCCGGCGCACGTGCCTGTGCCACCGCAACAGGCCCGCTCCCCTGCTTCGGAGGGGGAGCAGCTAACGCGGCGGATCTGGCCCCACGCGCCTCCGTCGCCTCCCCTTGCCGCAGCCCGTGTATCCAGCAGTTGTACGACGGGGCACGCGTCGATCCCGTGGAGCGCGCGTCCAAGCGCAAGGCTTCGGCGACCCCATCGGCCAGTGAGACTGGCCGTCACCGCGCGACGGGAAGGAAGAAGGGCAAGGTGGCCCAGGCTGCCACCATCGTTGGCCTCCCTCTGCAGGATACACCCAGGCCACTCACCAGGGGCAAGGCCAAGCAGCTGGCACGTTGCTGCAACCTAAACTTCGACGAGGTTCTGGCGGATGCAGGCCCGTCCATAGCTACCCTCTTCGACGCCACCTCAGGAGGCGCATTGACCTCCTCCGAGCACGCCAGATCTGCCCATGACTAGGGACCACCGTCTTCGACCATGCAGGGATCATTGCCTCTTTACGGCTTATGAGGCTCTCAAGCTTTCTCAGCTGCCGTACCTTGGTCACATCTGCATATGTAGTTCGCCCTAGGCTTTGGCCATGTTGGGCTATGTATCTGCACCGTAGAGCATGTTTCTTTTCCTATGTTATTTGTACCAACAATCATGTAAGCATCATCGTACACCATCCCGTTCGAGTCTGTTGCATTTTCAACTTTGTAAGCTCCAAGGAGCACCCATCCAATCAAGTACCAGTTGTTTCTTGTATGCCTGCCAGCCCAGCTTCCTCTCCTTTGCTACATTTTTGTTGTTATGCGGATTGTTAGCTGGAATGTTAGGGGGTTAGGGGATGCTAACAAATGCTCTTTGGTCAAGGACGCTCTCATGTCCTGCTGATCGAGCATCATCTGCCTGCAGGGAACTAAATTGCAGGTGATGGACGGGAGGAAGGCGGCCACACTACTACCTCCAAGCCATACTTCCTTCTTTCACATGCCGGCCCGCGGCTCATCTGGTGGACTGCTTATCGCCTGGGATAACCAAGCAGTGAGTGGCACCGAGATTGCAAGACACAGTTCAGCGTTATGTGGCACTTTCAGTCAACAAGTTGCAATGACAGTTTTGCTATTTCCGCGGTCTATGCACCATGCGAAGACGAGGAGCGACCGGAATTCTTTCTGGTTATGGAACAAGTCGCTCAGCAAATCTCTGGACCCTGGATTATCCTCGGGGACTTCAATATGTATCGATATGCACATGAAAAATCGAAGGGAGGAACAATTTGTCAGTCATGGACAGGTTCAACTCGTGGATCGGAGATAATGCACTGGATCACATCCATATCGACAACCGCCAGTTCACCTGGTCGAACAAGAGAGCACAGCCGACCCTGATCAAACTTGACAGAGTTCTGGCAAATGCCGAGTGGAACCTGGCCTTCCTCCACAGCATAGCAACAGCTCTCGCCGCTACAACGCCTGACCACGTGCCCATTGTTGTTGAGTTCTCCCAAGACAAACCAAAATGCTCTTTATTCAGGTTTGAGAACCACTGGCTACAGATTCCGGTAGCTAAGGAGCTGATCACATCCAGTTGGAACAAAGGTACTAGGAGCTTCGCTGCCACATCAACCCAAATCAACTTCAAGCTTAGGCGAGTGAGGGCTGCCATCAGAAAATGGAATCGTGCCAGGACACCAATGAAGATTCTCCTTGACAACTGTAAACACGTTGTTCAATACCTGGATGCAGTTGAAGAGAGGAGACACCTATCAAAGCTCGAGCTTGCCATGAGGAAACACGCCAATATGAAAGCACATCAGCTAATCCTATGGCAGACCAGTTTCTGGAGAAGAAGAGCAAAAATTAGAGGCTGCACTCTGGGGGACGAGAACACAAGATTCTTCCATGCGACAACCAACTACCATCACAGGAACAACAGAATCAGAATGCTCACCAACAACGGCATTGAGTTCTTTCGTGACCAGGACAAGCTGGCCATCGCAACAAACTACTTCAACATCATCTTTGGTGCACACTCCCCTCACTGCCAACACTGGAGCTGTCGCACTTATATGATCGGACAGACCTGAGTGCTTTAGATGAGCCCTTTGCATGGAGTGAAATCCTATCAGTGATAAGGCAGAACCCAAATAACAGAAGCCCAGGACCTGACGGATACACGAATGAGTTTTACAAATGTTTCCAGGGGTTGTTAAAAGATGATCTTCTGAAGTTCTTCCAAGAGTTTTATGAGCACGGTGGCTCACTACAGGGCATCAACACAACAAACATTGTGCTTGTACCAAAAAAGGAGCTGCCAACGAATATTAAGGACTTCCAACCCATCTCCTTGGTGCATAGTTTACCTAAGATGTCTTCCAAAGTCCTTGCAGTCAGGTTACAGAAACAAATACCGAAACTCATCCACCCTCTTCAGTCTGGTTTTCTGCCTGGCCATTGCATTACTGAGAATTTTGTGCTAGCGGCCGAGCTGGTCCAACAAGCCCACAAACAGAAAACACCAGTGTTTGTGCTCAAGTTAGACTTCCAAAAGGCGTTCGACGGTGTGAGCTGGGATGCCCTCAGGATGGTTATGGCTGCTAGAGGATTGGGGGCTAAATGGATGCGGTGGATCAACGACATCCTCACTACCAGCTCCTCCAGGATCCTTATCAACGACAGACTTGGATAAAAGATTATTTCCAAAGAGCGGTTTGAGGCAAGGGGATGCCCTATCCCCCTACATTTTCCTCTTGGTAGCTGACGTTCCGCAGCAGTTGTGCAACAAAGAGTTCAGAATGGGGAACCTATGCCACCCTCTTGGGGCCGATGGACATCCCCCTATCCTGCAGTACGCTGATGACACCCTGCTTCTCGTACAAGAGAGTCTTCAGCAAGCACAGGTTGTCAAGAGGATTCTTGATGATTTCTCCGGCTTCAGCGGGCTCAAAATCAACTACCACAAGAGCACATTCGTCCCTATATGCCTTGACCAGGAAACTTGCCAAGCCATCACCACCCTCCTGCAATGCAAGACCGAGTCCTTCCCCTGCACGTACCTAGGCCTCTCACTTTCGGTGCACAAGATCACACATGGATCACTGGTGCATGTCATCTGTAAGGTCGACAAGAGGCTGTCAGGGTGGATCACCACCTTGTCATGGGGAGGGCAACTAACTTTGATCAACTCCGTTCTAGCAGCGATACCGAACTATTACATGGGATGCTTCCTATGGCCGGAGGAGTCCCAAAAGAAGCTGGAGAAGATTCTTAGGGGTTTCCTCTGGCAAGGCAAGAACAAAGCTAATGGTGGACACTGCCTGGTGGCCTGGGACACGGTAACACTGTCAGAACGTTGGGGGTTTGGGGATAAGAGACTTGAGGGCACACATGCCATGGTAAGCAAGCTCATGGCCAAGGTTCTGCAGCATTCGGAGGTACCATGCTACAGATGGTTTGCCGCAAGGTACTGTCAGAGAGAAATTTCTTGGACAGTTCACAGTGGAGACACTGCAACTTGGCGCTGCCTCAAGTCAGGATTAAAACTAGTTCTGGAAGCAACTAAATGCAGTACTGGAGATGGAAGCGGCACCTCTTTTTGGTATGACCTGTGGCTGGACTGTGGCCGGCTATACCTGGTATATCCAACCCTCTTCTCCTTCTCCACCCGCAAGTTCTGCACCGTCGCATCACAACATAGCAACGGACTTATTCGTGGATCGGAGGGAGTATGTGCAAATTAGAGGAAACAAATACACCAACACCTACTTTAATTAGAGCTCCACATGAGCATATTGCCTAACTGGAGGGAAATGTCCAAAGCAGAGGATGGCATTAGTCATGAGGTGATGAGAATTTCGTCCAGGTTTCCCATCAAAACTACAGGCCACGATAATAATGTTAATATCAGGGTAAAATATCATGCTTCCTTTAAACTTCACAATGTTTATAGTGTTATTAACTTTGTCCTAAGTCAACAATTTTTCGCAAAAAATATGATTTCGCAACGTATCAATGTTTTTTTATGAACTTCATCAAAGCTAAACACTGTTTTTCTTTTTGCAGAGAAAGCTAAACACTGTTAACATGAGACAACGTTTAAGTTGAGAACATTGTCGAACATAAATGCAGTACAGAATAATGCGGCTACCTATTTTTTATCTACATTCATTGTTGGACTGAGCTGTCAATCCAACTAGGCTGAATGGGATTAGCGGCTCGCCTAGTGTCTTTAACTAATTTACGCGGTCCATCATAACAAATGAGAATATGTTTGGCGGATTCATAAGTTGTTCACCTGTCACTGCCATTGTTACATTTTTAGTGCAACCATCTGTATAAAAGATTTTAAGCAACGACAAGATGTATTTGAAATAACTAGAAGAGGCTTATATAGAACAAGAAGAAAACATGTCAGTCCTGACAAAGAATCCACCCTTTCCGAAGGAAAAAATAAGAAGGCATCACGACCGTCGACAGTCAACCAGTTCTTCCTCTTTTTTTTTCTTGTAACAACCGAGCAAGTTTAATTTTTATGAGAATTAGAATATTTGCGATCATGAACCTATAGGAATTTGGTACTTTTGTCCATAAAAGAAGGTTGCAATGTTGCATGACCACACTCAAATGTAAAACTACAACAACTATGAGGTTGCTCCACTACCGGAATCGCACCCTATGCCGACGGCCAGGGCCGTCGGCATAGCCATGACTAGCCGTCGGGTCAGGCCTATGCCGACGGTCCCCGTCGGCATAGGGCCGTCGGCAAAATATCCGTCGGCGTAGCCAGGATGACCGTCGGCATAGAAAAGCCGTCGGCATAGACCCTATCCCGACGGTGGCCGTACATCTATGCCGACGGCCCTAGCCGTCGGCAACGTCATCGCCTAACGGCGGCCGCCGTCAAGTGCTGCCCAATGGCTTCTCGCCACGTGGCGAGACGCCGTTCAGCATGGGCGTTTCTATGCCGACGGCCTTGCCGTCGGCTTAGTTTGAAATTATGCCGACGGCTAGGCCGTCTGCATAGACACGCCACGTGTCAGAAACTGGGCGCTCCTGGGGCAGGTCTATGCCGATGGCCTAGCCGTCGGCATAGTTTCAAACTAAGCCTACGGCTAGGCCGTCGGCATAGACGTGCCACGTGTCGGCCACTGGGAGCTCACCCCAGGCCTATGCCGACGGCCAAACTAAGCCGACGGCTAGGCCGTCGGCATAGACGTGCCACGTGTCGGCCACTGGGAGCTCACGCCAGGCCTATGCCGACGGCCAGGCCATCGGCATAGATTCTGTCCAGTTTTTTTTTTCTTTTTTCTGTTTCTTTTCAGCTCAATTCATTTGAATATATAACAAACAGCATATATAACAAACAGCATATACACAGCATCACACAACAAATTGGCATCGCTAAGAAGCATCGCAAAGCATCACACATATAAGTATCATCACCACAAAGCATATAAGAATCTCACAGACAACAATAAGATAAGAAACATCACAAGCATACAAGTATCATAGCATCGAGAACAAGCATACAAGTGTCATAGCATTGAGAAAGGCTTAAGCGCCAGGACGTCGAGCACCGCGGAGGTCGTCACCGCCAAGACCGCCGAAGCCCAGGTCGTCACCGCCAAGACCGCCGAAGCCCAGGTCTTCAGAAGCACTTGTTCCCTGGATGTTGAAAAGATATATTAACGGGATATAAGACTGTGTTGAAAGGCATGACATGCTTTGGGTGAATTGATTGGGGATGAACTAACCGGCGAGGGGCCAGCGTTCTGTGCCACAAACTCCTCAAAGGTCAGCAACACTGGTTGTGCTGGAGGACCCTCTGCTGATGGCCATTGAGGACACCTGCCGGCTGCCATTTCCTGAAAAGCGTGCTGCATCTCGCGATCCCTCTGCTGATGGTATGCATGAAGGCGGTCGTGCCACGCCATGGTCTCCTGGCGTGTGTACTCCATGTAGGCCTACAGTATGACATGATGAGACTCATAAAACTACTAAATGCGGAAAATAAAGGGAACAATGAAGATAAAAGGGAAAATACTTACAGTTTGCTGCTCCTGAAAGAGGGACAGTGATGGTGCACTGCTCATGCGCGTGCTCGTGCGCTGGCTCAGGGTCGGGTCGATCCGACGGAGCTGTGTGTAGGAGATAGACGGAGTGATCATAGCATTGAGAACCGCCTCCCGACCGTGCTCCTTCGGCCCCATGCCCACCACCACCCTTTCGTCCAGATCCGCCGCAATGGGGTCAGGTGTGTCAGGATGTAATGCCAGATACCCTTCGGAGTAGGCCTTCTTCCTCCCCGCGGTCTTCTTGCCGTAGTACTTGGGCTCGCCAGGCTTGGGGTCCTTCCGCGTATGGGCGATCTCCCACGCCTGCATGTGTGAGAGCGGCCGCTTCAGTTTCTCCTCCTGCACCACCAAACAGAGGTTAGTCATACATAAGAAAGTGATGGTAAATAGAAGAAGAAGAATGTTTAATGGGGTTAGCTAGTCATACATTAACTGCCTTGTGGAGATAGTGGTTTCGGTTTCCCTGAGCATGTACTCCCTCCTTCCCTCGGTTAGCCTTGTTTTTGACTCTCATAGCCGCCCAGGCTCCAGCCTCATCACACCAAAGATCCACCAATGCCGCCCAGGACTCGTCTTTTCCATAACACCAATTTGGACACACCAACATAATAAAGCATAATGGCATGTCAACACGAAACGGTGAAATGTACCACAAGGTAATGAAAGCATAATGAAAGCATAATGAAAAATCTGTTATACTTACCGCCAAGAACTCGTCCCTCTCCAAGGTAATGCCCATCCTCCGCGCTTCTTCCTTGGTCATCTTCACACCAAGATAGTCGTGGTAGTATGTCGAGATGGCCACATAGCGCACCTCGTACTGCATCTGGCGGGCCTTCTTCTTGCATTGGCGTAGCACGATCTGGTCCGCTCTGCCCCTGTGCTCCGGGAGAACTCGATAGAATTTCTACAATCATGCACGAAACAAGAATGGAAGAAGCCATGAGTTAAATCATTCATGAAACTAGAATGGACTTGTGCTTCTGAAGAGAACTCACCCAGAAAGTGGTGATCACGGCCTTGGCATGGGTCCCATGCTCCGCGTGGAGGGCCGCTTCCCAGTGCTCCCAGCTCGTGGCCAAGACCCGATGGTCCGGGTGCCTGACTGGATCCGGACAGTACAACGCCGGCCAGTGTAACTTCAGCAAGACGGTGATGAGGCCGTTGGGAATACGGACCCCTTTAGAATATATCCAGTTGCTGCAAAAGAATGAACTATTAGCATGTGACAAGCAAAATAAATAACAACCGGAATGAGCATGTGACAAGCAAAATAATGAAATTATTATAAAGTGGCACTTACTCTTTCCCCGTGGGCTCAATGAGCCACTTCTGCTCCTCAGTAGCAGGAACCTGCTTTGGTAGCTTTGCGTTACCACGCAGCCACCCCTTGTTGTCAACCCCCTCCCCGCCAGCACCATCATCCCCGCCACCACCCTCCTCCTCGCCTGCCTTCCCCTCCCCAACCTCCTCCTCATCCTCCTCCTCCTCGTCCTCCTCCTCCACCTCCTCCTCGGCCCCATCCCGAACCTCCTCCTCCTCGCCTGCCTCCTCCTCCTCCTCCTCCTCCTCACCAGAGGAGGGTACCTCACTAGAGGATGGCCTCGAAGACAACACCCCTAAGTCGGTGAGGGTGCGCTCTTTCTGGCCGCGACCCCCTGTAGTGGCTCTCCCCCCACCTCGCCCTCTAGGGGCTCTCCCCCCGCACCCTCCTCCTCTAGGGGCACCTCTCCCTCGACCTCCCTGTGAGGAGTCATCGTCAAGTAGCCGGGGGGAGGATTACGTGCTCGACCACTCCGACTAGGCAGGCCAACGACCTTGCGTAGGAAACCCACGCCGTCGGCCTTCCCCTTGCCCATGTTCCACGAACCTGCATTGAAAAGAGAATAAGCAATTAGTAAATTAATGAAATGAAGGAAAAGGCATGATAATAAACACATTAATAAAAAGGCATAAAAGGCATATTCCTAAAGTATAGAAAAAAAGACTTGACACGTACATCTGCTAGAAACCATACGAATCATCACTGTTGTAACCTCTTTCTCGGTCCGTCTCATCATCACTATCAATCATATCATCTTCGTTGTCTGACGGAGGTGGAGGCTCTTCCTCGTCGTCAGCGTCTAAGTTTAACTTTTCTAGCATAAGTATGTCATTTTCATTGACAATGGTCTAACCATCATTCCGTGCTTCGTCGTCGTTTGGATCCACATCATCATCACCCAATGGTCTAGCGTCATCGTTTCTAACCACATCATCATCATCAGGTTGCTCTTCATAGAACACTCCCTCGTATGTCATGGGGTTAATGTTGTAGTAATCGTCTTCATTCGGGTTCGGTAGCTTACCATGTGGCGACACCTTGAACACAACTTCCCAACCCTTTAGGTACTCTTTCTGGCATGGGTAAGGCAGATAATATACTTGTGTAGCTTGGGTAGCCACAATGAAGATATCGGCTCCGGCATAGACGGTTGATGGTTTAACTTCGACCAAACCAATGGAAGGCGTATGTTTTACCCCCTCCCGCGGATCGAACCATCGACATTTGAATACAGGCAGACTTAGGGTCTCGCGCCCCTGGTGGAATTTAATCTCGTATATATTTTGTACCCTTCCGTAGTAGTCTACTGAATTTTGACCGGGGGTGTACACTCCGGTATTTATAGTTTTGGGATCAGGCCGGCTGTTCTGGTGATCCTCTGTATGGAAGCGATACCCATTCACATCATACTTTTTACATGTCATGACGGCAGGGTCAAAACCCATGGAAACCCATCTCAATTCATCATCCATAGATATGTTCGGATCTTTTCCCTACAAGTATAATTGAAATTGTTGCGTGCATTAGTTAACTAATAAATGTTGAACTAGGTATTTAATAGGGGAGTGTGGACAATTACTTTCTCCATGAACCAAGCAACAAAATTTTTACGTCCAGGGTTTCCATGACGGAGAAGAGTAAGTGCCTCCGCCTCAGTAGGAGGATTCATTCCCGTCCATTCCTCTTGAACGAAATCACTAAAAAAAGAAAACCGGTGTTAAACCGGGACTAAGTGAACATAAAACATGATGATGTGGAAGACATAAAGGAATGGTGTAGTGGTATTACCTCATCCACACTTCCTCAACTTCCCTGATGTTGTGCAAGATATAGAACATGAGGTCCTCGCGCTCTTGTCGTGGCATGTTATAAGGTTTCAAGGCCCCAGCCCTCCCACCTTGCGCGTTGAATAGATAGAGCTTGGGTTGATAATTCGGCTCTTCTATATTGTATCGAGGCACCTTGTTATGCAGATGGGGAACGTGGTCTGGATAGTATGATGTCCTGAGGTCTGACACCTCCTCTAGGATAACTGCCTCAGCTATGGAAGCTTCAATCTTAGCTTTGTTTCCACATTTCTGTCGGAGATGCTTGTTCTGTCTCTCAGGGCCGTACTGCCAGCGATTCTGCACAGGCCCCCCCAACAATACCTCGTTCGCGAGGTGCAGAATGAGATGTGTCATCGGTGTAAAGAAGCCTGGCGGAAAGATCTTCTCTAGCTTGACTATCAACTCTGGTGCCTTCTTATGCAATTTTTCAATCACGTCTTTACTTACTTCTTTAGCACAGAGTGTGCGGAAGAAATGGCTTAGCTCGGCAAGCACTCGCCAGACATGCTCGGGGACATAGCCTCGAACCATCACCGGCATTATCCGCTCAATCCATACATGGTAGTCATGACTCTTCAGGCCGGTCACTTTGCCCGTTGAAAGATTGACTCCCTTACTTACAGGGTTAGGCGGGACGGGGGCCCTAGGGGGTAGCAATGCCACCCGAGTGTCGCACCGGGCCCTCATACATGCGGGGTGGTGTGGTGGCATGTCCCAAGAGGCGGCACGCGTCTCCGGGGTGTGCCCCCCTCACGGACGGCGCCGCCGCCGGCACCTGGAGGGGGGAAACGGGCGCGTCGGGTCTACACGGAGGGGATCTTGCCGTGGGTCTGGCCCGGATGTTGCTCCAAAGTGTTCCTATGGGCTGACCTACCACAACCGGGTGGATAGGTCCACTGCTCAAAGCCCGTCCGTGCAAAGTCAAAGGGCTAGATCCCGTGGTCAAACGCTACAGGGTTAGGCGGGACGGGGGCCCTGGGGGTAGCAATGCCACCCGAGCGTCGCACCGGGCCCTCATACATGCGGGGTGGTGTGGTGGCATGTCCGAAGAGGCGGCACGCGTCTCCGGGGTGTGCCCCCATCCAAGTGACGGCGGCACTGCTTTGCATGCAGGGGGCACACCGCGGAGCCCCAAGACGGGCGTCTACGCATGCCTGAACACTTTCACATATGCATCGGGACCCATGCGATGTTTCGGTGACATAGCTACACCCCGAATCCCCCCACCAACTAGAATTCCCTCCGTGTCGACCGTTTCCCCCCTCCATGACACGGCGATAGCGACGTTCGTAACGGCGGGCAATCGATATACAATCAGGGTATGTTTTTTTAGATAAGGCATAATTATCTTATGCAAAAACAAAAACTAAAATAAAGTAAAAATGAGAAAATAAAGTAAACATAAAAAATAGTATGCCGACGGCGATGACGTGGCACGGCACACGGATCGATGACGTGGCAGATGGGCCTATGCCGACGGCTATACCGTAGGCATATATTTGCCATAGATAGTATAAAGCGAAATTTAAAATAAAACTAAATAAATGTATGCCGACGGCTAGGCCATCGGCATATCTGTGCACACACGGAGGTGCAGTCCCACGGATCGATGACGTGGCATAGCACACGGATCGATGACGTGGCAGAGGGGTATGGGCCAGGTCTATGCCGACGGCACAGCCGTCGGCATAGGGCTGGCACGGGTATGCCGACGGCCGCCGTTACCACCCGTCGGCGTAGGCTCAACGTCGTCAAACGGTCAGCGCTGACGGCAAGGGCTATGCCGACGGCCGCTCCTATGCCGACAGGCCCCGTAGGCGTACCTCGAGCGGTCCCGACGGCCTCATATATGCCGACGGCCCCGTCGGCATATATGGATTTATGCCGACGGCTTTTCTACGCCTACGGCCTGCCCTTGGCCGTCGGCATAGCTGCATTTATGCCGAAGGGTGCCGTCGGCATAGATTTGGCCGTCGGCAAACGAAGTTTTTCTGGTAGTGCTCCCAGTGTCAGATTTCTTCCTTTTTGAAAAGAAGGATAACCCCCGGCCTCTGCATCGAGCGATGCACACAACCATCAATGTCAGATTTCTTACGGCTGGTTTTTATTGTTATACATAGAGGACCTATAATTGGACGATTTAATGCTAAGAATTATATCGCGTGGCAAGCATGATAAGCAGCACAAACCAGTCAGAGATATAAAAAATAAGATTAACTACAATTCTTTTAATTAGAGCTCCGCATGATCAACATATTGCCTAACTGCACAGAAATGTCCAAGGGAGACTTTTGCGAGAGTCGTGAAGCCATGAGAATTCGGTTCTGGCTTCCCGCCAAAATTGTAGGCCATGATAACAATACTAATAGCTGAGTAAATGGTGGTATGACTCTTTTGTTCTTCATAATTTTTTTAAGGAATTCTTCATAGTTTGAGCCTTGTCCTAACTCGTAACTAAATATATTTACTTCAAAAGGCTAGAGAAAAATGTTCCAAAATTTATGACTGCAAACTAAGTTCATAAATTACGGTTCAACAATATATCAATTTGGTATAGATTATTTTTTATAAACTTGATTACAGCTAAATACTCTTAACTTAAGACAACAGAGCTAAAAGTAAGAACATTGTAAAACAAATTCAGTACAGAATAATGTAACTACCTCTTGTTTTTTTTTTCTAGATTCATTGTCAGATTGAGCTGTCAATCCAACTAGGCAGATTGAGATTAGCTCACCTGTTGTCTTTGCCTAATTTACATGGTGGAAATAATAAGTGAGAAAATGTTTGGCAGATTCGTACAGCTGCTCACCTGTCACTGCCGTCGTTATATTTTTAGTGCAACCCTCAGTATACAAAAAGTTAGCAACCACAGAACGTACTCCGTGCCAAAAATGTCTTATACTCCCTTCATTCCTAAATGTAAGTCTTTTTAAGATTTCACTACAGACTACATACGGATGTATATAGACATATTATAAAGTGTAGATTCACTCATTTTGCTCCGTATGTAGTCCTTTATTGGACTCTAAAAAGACTTATGTTTAGGAACGGAAGGAGTATTAAGTTACAGAGAGGGTATTTATAACTTTTCTTAACGAAAAGAGGCTTATATGCAACCAGAAGAAAACATGACAGTCGTGAGTCGTGACAGAGGGAAATGAAAGCACCACCTGGGGCACCCAAAATCTTGCCCGACGGCCGACCCAGGTCCTCCCATAAACAAGCAGGTTTAACTTGTATGGGCTCAGGCCCAGTGCAGAAGAAGCAAATTACCCACAGGACAACAGATACATACACACAGGACGACAAATAGCAGAAATAGAGTGTGGTGATTCGCTGCACCTGGGCCTGAACAGTAAATTGAAATGTAATAGTAAAATAATTTTAAAAATTATGTATTTTTATATCCAAGATGCCCCAATGCGTAGTTGCATGCAAGAATTTGTGGTGTTTAGACATTCGAGTAGGTCATGGCAAAAAAAATATATATATATGAATGTGAAAGAAACTTTTAAGAGGGCGTTGTTTGGACTGATTTTGTTTGTTTCCGAGAGGTCTTTGAATGTCCAAACACCATAAAGTTTGCATGCTCCTTGTGCGCCTAAGCATCATCGATGCAAAAAAAATGTACGGATCTTTTGTTTTTACTATTTTTAAAATTTTGTTGTTCATCAAGTGCAGATGAGCCGAACTCAGACGTGAAGTACTAAATCATCGGGTGCCCTGCGCGAGGGGGGGGGGGGCTTTTCTGTGGACCATGAGAGCATGCGAGTGCTCTAAGTGGTGTGTCAAGCTTTCGCAATGTGTCACACATTGGGTGTGTCCTGCATGGAGTTTCTTTAGGTATTTGCTTGTTTTTTTTTCAGGGTATTGCTCTATTTTACTAGGCTTTCTAGATTTTTTATTTGTTTTAGTTGTTTTCTTTCTCTCGTATTTTTTCGTGGAGCATGGGTTACTACTAGGTGAGAGCACGGGGTTAGTTCACATTGGACGCACATGTTTGTCGAGTTGAGAGCACAAGTTACTACTAGGTGGGGGCACGGGTTAGTTCACGTTGAGAGCACAAGTTAGTGTAATTGGGAGCATAATTTTTATGTAAAAAGGTTCGTCAAAACCTATCAATATGGATCTAGTTTTGAAGACCTCGACACGAGGAATGTGATGATGAGAAAAATTTGTAACCTGGGTTCATGAGATATTTCATTTTCTAGACGATTCTAGGAAAGAAAACATACAAATAACCTTATATCTCTCACGTGGGGGATGTGATAACCCACTAAAACCATATGATGGACATGCATTGCACCACCAAAAATGTTTGGAGTGACCTTTGTAGGAATGCCCCTTGATTAGTCATTCCAATATATAGAATAAGGATAACCTCCCCAAATCCAATGAAGACAGAGATTTTTTTTTTTGAATGGAGGTATACCCCCGGCCTCTGCATCATGATGATGCATGCGACCCTTTTATTAAAAATCCAGAAAGTATCATCACAAAGGTCTTACAGCTCGCAAACGGAGCAAAACAAAGCACATAAAACTGAAAATACAATCGGACAAAGACAACCGGTACGGTGATAATAAGGACAAGCTCTCTAGACTCCTATCCTGTTATGCGAACGCCATCCGAACCGGTTGAATATAGCCCGAGCCACCATCTCCCATTGGTTGCACCCAGTAACCAAAGGCTCCCTGGAGTCCATAGGAGTGAGTAAGGACCACATACGGATCCAACCTGTAGCTCTGAAGATAACCTGCAAAAAAGTTAAGTTGTGTTGTCTGGTAAAAATCATATCATTTTGCAGTTCCATATAGCCCATAATAACGCACATATTCCAATCCGAATACGAGCTGCCGTGATCTGTTCAACCCCAGCTAACCACGTCCCAAACAAAGACGCAATATCTACTGGGGGATTGATATTAAAAGCTATATGAATCGTTCTCCAAAGTAACTTGGCAAGTGGGCATTTGATAAATAAATGTTGTATTGTCTCATCTTGAGCACAAAAACAACACCGCGAGTTACCTACCCATCGCCTCTTAAGTAAGTTGTCCTTTGTGAGTATTATTTGCTTGTGGACAAACCACATGAAAATTTTAATCCGCAAAGGAACCTTAACCTTCCATATATGAAGTGACCTTGAGATGGGGCCAGAATTAATTAGATCCGTATAAAATGATTTCACTGTAAATATCCCATTTTTAGTTAACTTCCATTGTGTGGAGTCCAGCATGTCGGAGAGTCAAACTTCAATCAATCTCCGAACCAAATGCATCCAGGCTGTCCATCCCTCACCCACTAACGTACGTCTGAACTGGATGTTCAAGGGAATAGTTTGAAGGACGATACCTACGTAATCTTCCTTACTTTGCACAATATTGTAAAGGGTAGGAGATTGTAAGGCCAGAGGTGTCTCTCCTAGCCACTTATCCTCCCAAAATCTTGTTGACATCCCGTTGCCAATCAAGAATTTGACCCTACGAAAGAACATATCCTTCGTTTTCATAAGTCCCTTCCAGAACGGTGAATCAATCGGTCTGATGGTAACCTGGGCTAGCGTTTTCGAGTGCAAATACTTATTGCGCAGGATTTGAGACCACATGCCCTCCGGCTCTGTCTCTAACCTGTACAACCATTTGCTCATAAGGCATTTATTCTTAATCTCCAAGTTCTCAATACCGAGGCCCCCTTGGTATTTAGGTCGACAAAGGATATCCCATCGTGCGAGATGGTATTTCCTCTTGGCCTCATCAGACTGCCAAAAGAAACGAGATCTAAAGAAATCAAGTCGCTTTGGGACCCCTTTCGGAATTTCGAAGAACGAAAGTAAAAAACATTGGCATGCTAGTCAATACTAAGTTAATCAAAACTAGTCGACCTCCATATGACATCAGCTTGCCCTTCCAGCAGCTGAGTTTTTTTTCAATTCGTTCTTCAATACATTTCCATTCCTTATTGGATAGTTTACGGTGATGAATCGGAATACCCAAGTAACTGAATGGTAAAGTACCTAACTGGCATCCAAACAATTGTCTGTAAGTATGTTCCTCGTCTTTGGCCTTCCCAAAACAGAACACCTCGCTCTTATGAAAATTGATTTTTAATCCAGACAATTGTTCGAATAGACATAAGATAAGTTTCAAGTTACGTGCCTTAGCCATGTCATGTTCCATGAAAAGGATAGTGTCATCAGCATATTGTAGAATGGACACCCCTCCATCAACCAGATGAGGAACTAGACCCTCTACATGGCCATGTTGCTTGGCCCTGCCAATAATGACGGCCAACATATCTGCCACAATATTGAACAGAAGAGGTGACATGGAATCCCCTTGTCTCAACTCCTTATGCGTCTGGAAGTAGTGACCGATGTCATCGTTCACCTTAATTCCGACACTACCTTTCTGGACTTGAGTATCCACCTGGTGCCTCCAGGTTTCACTAAAACCCTTCATACGCATTGCCTGCTGAAGAAAAGGCCATTTTACTTTATCATAAGCCTTCTCTAAATCCACTTTTAAGATAACCCCATCTAGTTTCTTCGAGTGAATCTCATGAAGTGTTTCATGTAAGACAACCACTCCTTCGAGTATGTGTCGTCTAGGCATGAAAGCTGTCTGACTAGGTTGAACCACTGAGTGAGCAATTTGTGTCAATCTATTGGTTCCTACCTTTGTGAAGATTTTAAAACTCACATTCAGCAGACAAATGGGTCGAAATTGTTCTATCCGGACCACCTCATTCTTCTTCGGTAATAACGTTATCGTACCAAAGTTGAGGTGAAACAACTCCAAATGGCCATCGAAAAAATCGTGAAACATAGGCATAAGATCATCTTTAATGATATGCCAACATTTCTTATAGAATTTAGCTGGAAACCCATCTGGTCCCGCTGCTTTATTCGGCTTCATTTGAGTTATGGCCAGATGAACTTCTTTTTCAGTAAACGGTGCAGAGAGAACATCGTTCTCCGCTGCCTGTAATTGAGGTATATCATCAATCACAGACTCAACAAGAGACACCGTGGAAGTATTCGGAGGTCCAAAAAGGCTTTTATAATAGTTGGAAATATACGCTTTCAGATTTTCATTCCCCACTATTGTTCCCTCGTCCTGTTCAAGCTGTATGATCTTCTTCTTCCTATGTTTACCATTTGCAACCACATGGAAGAACTGTGTGTTGTCGTCCCCTTGGACAACCTTAACCGTTTTCGCACGCAACGCCCACTTGAGTTCCTCCTCTCTCAACAGAGCACGTAGGCCTTGCTCAGCCTCGGACTTGGTTCGATGGTCATTAACAGAAAGAAGAGTGGTTTCAGCCTTTACATCTAGTGCCTCAATGAGTTGAGTTAGACGTTCTTTTTTCTGCTTATAAATCCCACTCTCTTCCTGGCCCATCCTCTCAGAAATTGTCGGAGGTGTCTAATCTTATTCTGCCATCTCTCGACATGTGTCCTGCTCGTAACTGGCTTAGCCCATTCGCGTCCAATCATCTCCATAAATCCTTCTCGCTCAAACCAGCTTTGCTCGAAGGAGAAGATGTTTTTGTTTGCAACATGGGTAGCCTCTCCCGAATCCAAAAAGAGTGGTGTATGATTCGAGATCGCTCTTTGCATCGCATGAACCAACACCAACGGATATTTTTGTTCCCACTCCACACTAGCCAGTACCCTATCCAACTTTTCATAAGTCGGAACAGGTAGCGAGTTGGCCCATGTAAACTGTCTACCGGTGAGCTCAATTTCTCTCAAATCGAGGCTCTCGATAATCATGTTAAACATCATAGACCAACGTCCATCGAAATTGTCATTATTCTTTTCTTCTCTTCTCCGAATGATATTAAAATCCCCCCCCCCCGACTAGTAGTGGCAGATTTTCATCTCCACAAATCCGCACTAAATCGGCAAGAAAATCGGGTTTAAATTCAGGTTGCGCTGCCCCATATACCGAAACTAGCGACCATAGGAACCCATCCAATTTTGATCTCACCCTGAATTTAACTGAAAAGTCTCCCTGCACCACATTAAGCACCTCTAACGTCTCACACCGTACTCCTAGTAAAATCCCGCCGGATCTTCCTCTAGGAGGTAAAATGTGCCAGTCAAAATCGATACCACTGGAAAGGGATTGGAGGAATTGGGATGTGAAATTATCTCGTCCAGTTTCCAAAAGTGCAATGAAATCTAAGTGATGCTCCAAAGTTGTCTCTGCTAAGAATCTTTGTTTAGCGAAGTCTGCTAGACCTCTGCTATTCCAAAAGAGTCCTTTCATAAGTCATCATGGAATTTTTTTCTTAAGTTTTACTCTAGCACTTCTGCGTACTGCCGAAGTAGGATAGATTTTCCGCTTCCAGGGTCGTTTGGGCTTCTCCTCAACACCCTGCGGTACGATAGAATTATCTATGACAGACACTGCCTCCTCCATCAAGAGAGGCTCTACCGTATCTGTGTTCTCAACATCCTCCTCATCTTCAGCCTCGACACTAGGCAAGAGATTATTACAGATATTTGCAAGATCATTAATTCCTAAATTATTCATGTCATTGTCATTCATAGGTTGGATATAGGCAAGATTACGAATGATCTCAGAAGCCCTCTCCGCTTCCATGTCTAAAAGATCATTAACGGATTTGACGACCTCGGTTTCATTTGATCCCAAAGAAATGCCTAAGTCGTTTGCCTTATCAACAATTTCATTCTCAGAGAAGTGTAAAATTGAACAACTTATATCAAAGGACGTACCTGCAGTAGTCTCGGCATGACGAAGCATGGCGGCCCTCTTGGCACGCGCTAGCTGCAGGTCGTCCGCATCCGGCTGTTCCTGGATCCGGTTGCTGACACGCCTGCCAGCCGACACTGCATCCGCAATCCCGCCAAAAGCAATGAGCTCCTCCGTGGTCCTGTCGCGAAGGGTGCGGTCAGGACTCCCACGCCCCTCCCTTATCATCGGTGAAGGAGGGTAGGGCGTTGTGGAGTGAACCTCCGCTGCGAGTGTCAAGGGGGAGGAGGACCGTGGAGACGCCTGCTCACTGATCCCGTCCCCCTTATCACCCGCGGAAACCGTCGTCCCTCGGCCACCCTGGTCGGTGCAATACTGCGGAGGGGTTGTGACACGGGACTCCTTCCCGCATCTCACCCCCGGCTCGCCACTATGGATGGTGCGGTCCTATGGGGGGGGTTATAGCACGGGACTCCTTCCCGCACCTCACCCCCAACTCGACCGGAGACGTCGAAGTAGGAAGAACGCCATAGACCTCCTGTCCAGGCGCCCCTCCCGCCGACGAAAAGTCGGGCTCTGGTATCTGGGTGTGATGGGCATCCTGCCCACGACCCCCCAAACCCGCGGCCACCCCAACAGAAACCACCCTCGCACCGGGAGTAGGCTCCGCGATCGTCACATCACCGACTAGACTTGGCACTGGTGGCAACTCAAGCTCTGTCGGGTTGTCTGCCTCGACCCTGGTGCTCCATAACCGGCTAGGAGCGGACCCCGGTGCAAATGAACCAAAGCGAAGCGTGTTCATCGGAGTAGTGGATGGGGGCGCCTCTTTGGTAGAACTGGCTACCTTATCTGGCTGTGTAGCAGGCCCCTTGTCCGACTCCGGCAGTGTATCATCGGCCCCCTTCTCCTGGTTCCCGGGTGCGCCGCCACCCTCGGTTGTATCCATGTCTTGTGTCCCATCCCCATCCTCGGAAACTGCAGTATCCTTGATCTCAAGCTCTAAGACATAAGTGACTCCAGCATGTGTCCATCTGACTACATCTGGTATATGCTCAACACTCACAACACTGACCAATAGCCTCGCAGCATTTTGTGCGCGCGTGAATGACATGTCAACCTTTTCTGTCTTACCAATCAAGCCACCCAAACTCCAAGCAATCAGAAAGTGTTTTACATATTTAGGTGGCACGCCATAGAAACGAACCCACACCTTCTCCAAAGGTGTACCCTCAGGTTCCTCCTGCTTCCACTCGTCGAAAGCGATAACAATGTTTGTGCTCGTAACTCTGCATAAACCCCACTTAAGAAAATGCATCTGATCATCTTTAGTGGGAAAGTCAACCTTATAAGACTGACCTTCTAACTACTCCAGGTGCCACCGATAATTACCCGGCACTAACTCACGTAGCTGTCTAACGATCTGAGCCTCGGTCAACTGTCCATTGGTAACTCTGATAACTGCCGGGAAGGAACTCTCAACCATCTGTGGTAGAGGATCCACCTCCGGTGTCTCAAAAAACATCAACTCCTTATAGCAGACCCCATAAATGTTAATGCCAGGCTTAGGACCGGAAAGGAGAGGGCATTCCCCGGTCACATGCTGGGAGCGAAGGCAATAATCACAAAGCTCATTCGTACACTCTGCCACGAAATGACCCGGTTCACCACATCTATAGCAGGGCAACTTTTTCTTCTTAACTGCCCACTTAGAGAGCTTTTCACCCTCCGCTTTCTCTGGTCCTTTATCAGACGTACCATCCCTAGACTTAGCACCTCCAGTAGTCACCGGAACATGCACTGCTGCTAGAGCCCGAACCACGTCCACTGCCGCCGCGGGTAACATGGATGGGTCTCCCACCCCATCAGCTGTATGCTCGAGCTCCTCCTCCGAGGCCATATCCGCAGCAGGCGGTGGTGGCGGTGGATAGTGTCGAGGCGGTGGTGGTCGTCTCCCTCTCCCACCGCGATGATAGCCACCTCAGAATCGATCCCTGGGTCCGGCGACACCTTCAACAAAATTACCAGGTGGACCTTGAAAATGTCCAGTGTCCTCCTATAACCTTTTCTTTTGTAATATAAGAGTATCTAACTTTTTTTTGAAGAATTCTATACTAAGAGCAACTCTAGAAGAGTTGTCGTAATGGGCTGATCACCGTAATAACTGCCAATATGGTGTTTCTGGCCAAAAAATGCACTCCAGCAGAGCCATCACACATGTTAAAAGCCGTAATTTATGGAGCGCTCTTCATATCTTGCCTCCTAGCCTCCATATATTGGTGTCTCTACGCCAACATTTGGTACACTTCATATGGCAATTGTGTGTGGCATAAAGGAAACTTCACATGGTTCCCCACCTCGTGAGGATGGGAGGGAGATTGAGAAAAAGATGTCCCATTAACAAGTGGGTCTATGATATAGATGTTGGGGAATGTAGTAATTCAAAAAAATCCTACGATCACGCAAGATCTATCTAGGAGAAGCATAGCAACGAGCGGGGAGAGTGTGTCCACGTACCCTCATAGACCGAAAGCAGAAGCGTTTAGTAACGCGGTTGATGTAGTCGAACGTCTTCACGATCCAACCGATCCAAGTACCAAACGTACGGCACCTCCGTGTTCAGCACACGTTTAGCACGATGACGTCCCTCGAGCTCTTGATCCAGTAGAGGGTCGAGGGAGAATTCCGTCAGCACGACGGCGTGGCGACGGTGATGATGAAGTTACGGGCGCAGGGCTTTGCCTAAGCACTACGACGATATGACCGAGGTGTTAAAGCACCGCACACGGCTAAGAGATTGTCTGTTGTACTTTGGGGTGCCCCCCCCCCCCCGCGCCTTCGTATATAAAGGAGGGAGGGAGAGAGGCCGGTCCCCTAGGGACGCGCCAAGTGTGGGGAGTCCTACTAGGACTCCCAAGTCCTAGTAGGATTCCCCTTTCCTTCCGGAGTAGGAAAGAGGGAAAGAGAGAGAGAGTAGGAAAGGGCAGGGGGGGTGCCCCTCCCCTAGTCCAATTCGGACTCCATGGGGGGGGCGCCACCTTCCCTTGGCCTGCTTCCTCTTCTCCACTAAAGCCCACTAAGGCCAATACTTCCCCCGGGGGGGTTCCAGTAACCTCCCGGTATTCCAAAAATTACCCGAATCACTCCGGAACCATTCCGGTGTCCGAATATAACCTTCCAATATATCAATCTTTACCTCTCGACCATTTCGAGACTCCTCGTCATGTCCGTGATCTCATCCGGGACTCCGAACAATCTTCGGTCATCAAATCACATAACTCATAATACAAATCATCATCGAACGTTAAGCGTGCGGACCCTACGTGTTCGAGAACTATGTAGACATGACCGAGACACATCTTCGGTCAATAACGAATAGCAGAACCTGGATGCTCATATTGGCTCCTACATATTCTACGAAGATCTTTATCGGTCAAACCGCATAATAACATACGTTATTCCCTTTGTCATCGGTATGTTACTTGCCCGAGATTCGATCGTCGGTATCATCATACCTAGTTCAATCTCGTTACCGGCAAGTCTATTTACTCGTTCCATAATGCATCATCCCGCAACTAGCTCATTAGTCATATTGCTTGCAAGGCTTATAGTGATGTGCGTTACCGAGAGGGCCCAAAGATACCTCTCCGATACACGGAGTGACAAATCCTAATCTTGATCTATGCCAACCCAACAAACACCTTCGAAGACACCTCTAGAGCATCTTTATAATCACCCAGTTACGTTGTGACATTTGATAGCACATAAGGTGTTCCTCCGGTATTCGGGAGTTGCATAATCTCATAGTCAGAGGAACATGTATAAGTCATGAAGAAAGCAATAGCAATAAAACTAAACGATCATTATGCTAAGCTAACGGATGGGTCTTGTCCATCACATCATTCTCCTAATGATGTGATCCCGCTCATCAAGTGACAACACATGTCTATGGTCCGAAAACATAACCATCTTTGATTAACGAGCTAGCCAAGTAGAGGCATACTAGGGACATTTTGTTTTGTCTATGTATTCACACATGTATCAAGTTTCCGGTTAATACAATTCTAGCATGAATAATAAACATTTATCATGATATAAGGAAATATAAATAACAACTTTATTATTGCCTCTAGGGCATATTTCCTTCAGTCTTCCACTTGCACTAGAGTCAGTAATCTAGTTCACATCGTCATGTGATTTAACACCAGTAGTTCATATATTTATGTGATTAGTTCGCATCGCCATGTGACTAACACCAAAAGGGCTTACTAGAGTCAATAATCTAGTTCACATTGCTATGTGATTAACACCCAAAGAGTACTAAGGTGTGATCATGTTTTGCTTGTGGGAGAAGTTTAGTCAACGGGTTTGTCACATTCAGAGCCGTATGTATTTTGCAAATTTTCTATGTCTACAATGCTCTGCATGGAGCTACTCTAGCTAATTGCTCCCACTTTCAATATGTATCCAGATTGTGACTTGGAGTCATCCAGATCGGTGTAAAAGCTTGCATCGACGTAACTCTTTACGACGAACTCTTTATCACCTCCATAACCGAGAAACATTTCCTTAGTCCTCTTAGGTAACTAAGGATAACTTTGACCGCTGTCCAGTGATCCACTCCTGGATCACTATTGTACCCCCTTGCCAAACTCATGGCAAGGTACACAATAGATCTGGTACACAACATAGCGTACTTTATAGAACCTATGGCTGAGGCATAGGGAATGACTTTCATTCTCTTTTTCTATTTTCTGCCGTGGTCGGGTTTTGAGTCCTACTCAACTTTACACCTTGCAATACAGGCAAGAACTCCTTCTTTGACTATTCCATTTTGAACTACTTCAAAATCTTGTCAAGGTATGTACTTCATTGAAAAATCTTATCAAGCGTCTGTTGGGGAACACAGTAACTTCGAAAAAATTCCTACGATCACGCAAGATCTATCTAGGAGAAGCATAGCCACGAGCGCGGAGAGTGTGTCCATGTACCCATGTAGACCAAAAGCGGAAGCGTTTTATCAACGCAGTTGATGTAGTCGTACGTCTTCACGATCCGACCGATCCTAGCACCGAACGTACGGCACCTCCGTGTTCAGCACACGTTCAACACGATGACGTCCCTCGTACTCTTGATCCAGTTGAGGCCGAGGGAGAGTTCCGTCAGCACAACGGCGTGATGACGGTGATGATGAAGTTACCCGCGCAGGGCTTTGCCTGAGCACTACGACGATATGACCGAGGTGTTAACTTTGGAGGGGGGTGCCGCACACGGCTAGGAACAATTGATGTGTGTTCTAGGGGTGCCCTCCCCACGTATATAAAGGAGGGAGAGGGAGGGAGGCAGCCTAGGGCGCGCCCAAGTAGGAGGAATCCTACTTGGGCCCCTAGTCCAATTCGGCCCCCCCTTACCATATTTGGACAAGGGGGAAAGGAAGGAGGGAGGAGGGGAAGGAAGTAGGAGTCCTACTTCATACTTTGCTTTTCCTCCTATCCTTTCCCTTTCTCCCCACGTGGCTGGCCCTATAGGGGGCGCACCAGCCCCTTGTGGGCTGGTGTGTTCCCTTACTTGGCCCATTAAGCCCATATCTTTGCCGGGGGTTGCCCGGAACCCCTTCCGGTGACCCGGTATCACCCGGAACACTTCCGGTGTCCGAATATAGCCTTACAATATATGAATCTTTACCTCTCGACCATTTCGAGACTCCTCGTCATGTCCGTTATCTCATCCGGGACTCCGAACAAGCTTCGGTCATGTATCAAGTTTCCGGTTAATACAATTCTAGAATGAATAATAAACATTTATCATGATATAAGGAAATAAAATAATAACTTTATTATTGCCTCTAGGGCATATCTCCTTCAGCGTCTTGATCTATCTCTATAGATCTTGATGCCCAATATGTAAGCAGCTTCACTGAGGTCTTTCTTTGAAAAAAACTCCTTTATGCATTCCAGAAAAATCTACATCATTTCCGATTAATAATATGTCATTCACATATACTTGTCAGAAAGGCTGTAGTGCTCCCACTCACTTTCTTGTAAATACAGGCTCCACCGCAAGTCTGTATAAAACTATATGCTTTGATCAACTCATCAAAGCGTATATTCCAACTCCGAGATGCTTATGCTAGTCCATAGATGGATCGCTGGAGCTTGCACATTTTGTTAGCACCTTTAGGATTGACAAAACCTTCTGGTTGCATCATATACAACTCTTCTTTAATAAATCCATTAAGGAATACAATTTTTGTTATCCATTTGCCAGATTTCATAAAATGCGGCAATTGCTAACATGATTTGGACAGACTTAAGCATCGCTACGAGTGAGAAAATCTCATCGTAGTCAACACCTTAAACTTGTCGAAAACCTTTCGCGACAAGTCGAGCTTTGTAGATAGTAACACTACCATCAGCGTCCATCTTCCTCTTGAAGATCCATTTATTCTCAATGGTTTGCCAATCATCAGGCAAGTCAACCAAAGTCCATACTTTGTTCTCATACATGGATCCCATCTCAGATTTCATGGCCTCAAGCCATTTCGCGGAATCTGGGCTCATCATCGCTTCCTCATAGTTCGTAGGTTCATCATGGTCTAGTAACATGACTTCCAGAACAGGATTACCGTACCACTCTGGTGCAGATCGTACTCTGGTTGACCTACGAGGTTCGGTAGTAACTTGATCTGAAGTTTCATGATCATCATCATTAGCTTCCTCACTGATTGGTGTAGGAATCACTGAAATTGATTTCTGTGATGAACTACTTTCCAATTCGGGAGAAGGTACAATTACCTCATCAAGTTCTACTTTCCTCCCACTCACTTCTTTCGATAGAAACTCCTTCTCTAGAAAGGATCCATTCTTAGCAACGAATATCTTGCCTTCGGATCTGTGATAGAAGGTGTACCCAACAGTCTCCTTTGGGTATCCTATGAAGACACATTTCTCCGACTTGGGTTCGAGCTTATCAGGTTGAAGCTTTTTCACATAAGCATCGCAGCCCCAAACTTTAAGAAACGACAGCTTAGGTTTCTTGCCAAACCACAGTTCATACGGTGTCGTCTCAACGGATTTAGATGGTGCCCTATTTAACGTGAATGTAGCTGTCTCTAATGCATAACCCCAAAACGATAGTAGTAAATCGGTAAGAGACATCATAGATCGCACCATATCTAATAAAGTACGGTTATGATGTTCGGACACACCATTACGCTGTGGTGTTCCAGGTGCAGTGAGTTGTGCACCTATTCCACATTGTTTTAAACGAAGGCCTGATGTCTACTACGCAACCTTCTCCTTGTAGACGTTGTTGGGCCTCCAAGTGCAGAGGTTTGTAGGACAATAGCAAATTTCCCTCAAGTGGATGACCTAAGATTTATCAATCCGTGGGAGGCGTAGGATGAAGATGGTCTCTCTCAAGCAACCCTGCAACCAAATAACAAAGAGTCTCTTGTGTCCCCAACACACCCAATACAATGGTAAATTGTATAGGTGCACTACTTCGGCGAAGAGATGGTGATACAAGTGCAATATGGATGGTAGATATGAGTATTTGTAATCTGAAAATATAAAAACAGCAAGGTAACTAATGATAAAGGTGAGCGTAAATGGTATTGCAATGCTTGGAAACAAGGCCTAGGGTTCATACTTTCACTAGTGCAAGTTTTCTCAACAATAATAACATAACTGGATCATATAACTATCCCTCAACATGCAACAAAGAGTCACTCCAAAGTCACTAATAGCGGAGAACAAACGAAGAGATTATTGTAGGGTACGAAACCACCTCAAAGTTATCCTTTCTGATCGATCTATTCAAGAGTCCGTAGTAAAATAACATGAAGCTATTCTTTTCGTTCGATCTATCATAGAGTTCGTACTAGAATAACACCTTAAGACACAAATCAACCAAAACCCTAATGTCACCTAGATACTCCAATGTCACCTCAAGTATCCGTGGGTATGATTATACGATATGCATCACACAATCTCAGATTCATCTATTCAACCAACACAAATAACTTCAAAGAGTGCCCCAAAGTTTCTACCGGAGAGTCAAGACGAAAACGTGTGCCAACCCCTATGCATAAGTTCACAAGGTCACTGAACCCACAAGTTGATCACCAAAACATACATCAAGTGAATCAACAGAATACCCCATTGTCCCCACGGGTATCCCACGCAAGACATGCATCAAGTGTTCTCAAATCCTTAAAGACTCAATCCGATAAGATAAATTCAAAGGGAAAACTCAATCCATTACAAGAGAGTAGAGGGGGAGAAACATCATAAGATCCAACTATACTAGCAAAGCTCGCGATACATCAAGATCGTGCCGAATCAAGAACACGAGAGAGAGATCAAACACATAGCTACTGGTACATACCCTCAGCCCCGAGGGTGAACTACTCCCTCCTCGTCGTGGAGAGCGTCGGGATAATGACGATGGCCACCGGTGAGGGATCCCCCCCGGCAGGGTGCCGGAATAATGTCCCGATTGGTTTTTGGTGGCTACAGAGGCTTGCGGCGGCGGAACTCCCGATCTACTGTGTTCCTCGATGTTTTTAGGGTATATGGACATATATAGGTGAAAGAAGTCGGTCAGGGGAGCCACGAGGGGCCCACGAGGGTGGGGGCGCGCATAGGGGGGTAGGGCGCGCCTCCCTGCCTCGTGGTTTCCTCGAAGCTTCCCTGACGTCTACTCCAAGTCTCCTGGATTGCCTCCGTTCCAAAAATAACTCTCCCGAAGGTTTCATTCCGTTTGGACTCCGTTTGATATTCCTTTTCTTCGAAACACTGAAATAGGCAAGAAAACAACAATTTGGGCTGGGCCTCCGGTTAATAGGTTAGTCCCAAAAATAATATAAAAGTGTTTAGTAAAGCCCATAAACATCCAAAACAGATAATATAATAGCATGAATACTTCATAAATTATAGATACATTGGAGACGTATCAGCATCCCCAAGCTTAATTCCTGCTCGTCCTCGAGTAGGTAAATGATAAAAGAAATAATTTATGAAGTGTGAATGCTAGCAGGTGCACAAGTTTGATCAATGATAATTTCAATCACCTTTCCTAGCATCATTATATGTCATAACAGTAGCTCATCTCATAAAACTTTTCATGATCAAGTAACAAACTATTCACATGTTAAAGTATAGATCATAAACTTTCTTGAAAACTAACAAACAGTGCTCTTAGTCATCAAACAATTGCAATCATCTTATTTTCAGGAAGGGTCTATGTCAGAGCTTTGATTTAGCAAACTCCACATACTCAACTATCATTTAATCATTCACAATTGCTAACACTCACGTGATATTTATGGGTTCAAAGCTTTAATTGGACACAGAGAAAGATAGGGGCTTATAGTTTTGCCTCCCAACCTTTTACCTCAAGGGTAATGTCAACAATAATAGTTCATGATAACTTACATCCAGTTGGATATATATATCAGGATCTTTCCAACACAATGTGCTTGCCAAAGGATAAAATGTAAAAAGGAATGGTGAAGATCACCATGACTCTTGCATAAGGTATACGACAAGAACAAAAGATAGGCCCTTCGCAGAGGGAAGCAGAGGTTGTCATGTGCTTTTATAGTTGGATGCACAAAATCTTAATGCGAAAGAACGTCACTTTATATTGCCACTTGTGATTGGACCTTTATTATGCAGTCTGTCACTTTTATTGCTTCCACATCACAAGATCGTATAAAGCTTATTTTCTCCACACTAATAGATCATACATATTTAGAGAGCAATTTTTATTGCATGCACCGATGACAACTTACTTGAAGGACCTTACTCAATCCATAGGTAGGTATGGTGGACTCTCATGGCAATACTGGTTTAAGGGATGTTTGGAAGCACAAGTAGTATCTCTACTTGGTGCAAAGAATTTGGCTAGCATGAGGGGTAAAGGCAAGCTCAGCATGTTGGATGATCCATGGCAATATACTTTATTTCGGATATAAGAAGATTACGTTGTCTTCCTTGTCCAACATCAACCTTTTAGCATGTTATATTTTAATGAGTGCTCACAATTACAAAGATGTCCAAGATAGTATATTTATATGTGAAATCTCTCTTCCTTCAATATTCTTTCATGAATTGTTCAAGTGACCAATACAATGTTTGCTAACTTCAAAAAAATTACCACCTCTACTTCTTATATGTGAAGGCATTACTCCCCATGGGAAAGGCATATGAAACATATATAATTTCAGATTTATGACATTCAAATCATTCAACCATTTACTCATAGGATATAAGTGAAGCACACGAGTAAATGACAAACTACTCCAAAAAGATATAAGTGAAGATCAGTGAGTAGTTAAATAATTATGTAACTATGTGAAGACTCTCTACATTTAAGAATTTCAGATCTTGGGATATTATTCAAATAGCAAGCAAAACAAAACGACATTTCAAGGGTAGCACTCATCATGTGAAGAAGCAAAAACTTAGGCTCGACCGATACTAACCGATAATTGTTGAAGAAGAAAGGTGGGATGCCTACCGGGGCATCCCCAAGCTTAGATGCTTGAGACTTCTTGAAATATTATCTTGGGGTGCCTTGGGCATCCCCAAGCTTGAGCTTTTGTGTCTCCTTAATTCCTCTCATATCACGGTTTCCTAAATCTCAAAAGCTTCATCCACACCAAACTCAACAAGAACTCGTGAGATAAGTTAGTATAAACCAATGCAAAAACCTTATCATTTTATATTGTAACAAATCACTAAAATTATTATTCAAAATTGCATACTAAATGCCTCTGCATATTTAATACTCCTATCCTCAAATAGAATCATTAATCAAGCAAACATATGCAAACAATCCAAACATAACAGCAATCTGCCAAAACAGTACAGTCTGTAAAGAATGCAAGATTCATCATACTTCCCTAACTCCAAACATTATGAAGTTCTACCACACTGTAGAAAATTTATCAGAGCTCAATATGCAAAAAGTTTCAACATTTTATCATATTCTGACTTTTCTAGGGAATTTTTGCAACAGCGGTAAACTTTCTGTTTTGAAACAGCAACATGTATACTTGCAAAATAAGCATGGTAAAGGCTATCCTTGACATTTTTATTGAAAATAGAGATGCAGAACATTATTCTAAATAACAACAAGCAAATACTAACAAAATAAAAAAATGACGCTCCAAGCAAAACACATATCATGTGGTGAATAAACATATAGCTCCAAGTAAAGTTACAGATGAATGAAGACGAAAGAGGGGATGCCATCCGGGGCATCCCCAAGCTTAGGCTCTTGGTTGTCCTTGAATATTACCTTGGGGTGCCTTGGGCATCCCCAAGCTTAGGCTCTTTCCACTCCTTATTCCATAGTCCATCGAATCTTTACCCAAAACTTGAAAACTTTACAACACAAAACTCAATAGAAAACTCGTAAGCTCCGTTAGTATAAGAAAATAAATCACCACTTAGGTACTGTTGTGAACTCATTCTAAATTCATATTGGTGTCATATCTACTGTATTCCAACTTCTCTATGGTTCATACCCTCCGATACTACTCATAGATTCATCAAATAAGCAAACAACACATAGAAAACAGAATCTGTCAAAAACAGAACAGTCCCAAAAAAAAGAAAACAACAATTTGGGCTGGGCCTCCGGTTAATAGGTTAGTCCCAAAAATAATATAAAAGTGTTTAGTAAAGCCCATAAACATCCAAAACAGATAATATAATAGCATGAATACTTCATAAATTATAGATACGTTGGAGACGTATGAAGGCCAAACTCGTAACTCAAATATTCGCCTCTGCGATCAGATCGTAGAAACTTTATTTTCTTGTTACGATGATTTTCCACTTCACTCTGAAATTCTTTGAACTTTCAAATGTTTCGGACTTGTGTTTCATTAAGTAGATATACCCATATCTGCTCAAATCATCTGTGAAGGTCAGAAAATAACGATACCCGCTGCGAGCCTCAACACTCATCGGACCGCATACATCAGTATGTATTATTTCCAATAAGTCAGTAGCTCGCTCCATTGTTCCAAAGAACGAAGTTTTATTCATCTTGCCCACGAGGCATGGTTCGCAAGTATGAAATGATTCATAATCAAGTGATTCCAAAAGACCATCTGCATGGAGTTTCTTCATGCGCTTTACACCAATATGACCTAAACGGCAGTGCCACAAGTATGTTGCACTATCATTATCAACTTTGCATCTTTTGGCATCAATATTATGAATATGTGTATTACTATGATCTAGATTCAATAGACCACTCTTCAAGGGTGTATGACCATAGAAGGTTTTATTCATGTAAATAGAACAACAATTATTCTCTGACTTAAATGAATAAACGTATCGCAATAAACATGATCCAATCATATTCATGCTCAACGCAAACACCAAATAACATTTATTTAGGTCCAATACTAATCCCGAAGGTACAGGGAGTGTGCGATGGTGATCTTATCAACCTTGGAATCACTTCCAACACACATCGTCACCTCACCCTTAACTAGTCTCTGTTCATTTTGCAACTCTTGTTTCGAGTTACTATTCTTAGCAACTGAACTGGTATCAAATACCCAGGGGTTGCTACGAACACTAGTAAAGTACACATCAATAATCTGTATATCAAATATACCTTTGTTCACTTTGCCATTCTTCTTATCTGCCAAATATTTGGGGTAGTTCCGCTTATAGTGACTATTCCCTTTGCAGTAGAAGCACTCAGTTCCAGGCCTAGGTCCAACTTTGGGCTTCTTCATGGGACTGGCAACTTGCTTTTCATTCTTATTGAAGTTCCCTTTCCTTTCCTTTGCCCTTTTTCATGAAACTAGTGGTCTTGTTAACCATCAACACTTGATGCTCTTTCTTGATTTCTACCTTCGCCGATTTTAGCATCGCGAAGAGCTCGGGAATCATTTTCGTCATCCTTTGCATATTATAGTTCATCACGAAGTTCCAGAAACTTGGTGATGGTGACTAGAGAACTTTGTCAATCACTATCTTATCTGGAAGATTAACTCCCACTTGATTCATGTGATTGTAGTACTCAGACATTCTGAGCACATGCTCACTGGTTGAGCTATTCTCCTCCATCTTGTATGCAAAGTACTTGTCAGAGGTCTCACACCTCTCGACTCGGGAATGAGTCTGGAATACCAATTTCAGCTCTTGGAACATCTTATATGCTTCGTGGTGTTCAAAACGTTTTTCAAGTCCCGGTTCTAAGCCATAAAGCATGGTGCACTAAACTATCAGGTAGTAATCATACCGATCTTGCCAAACGTTCATAACGTCTGCATCTACTCCTGCAATAGGTCCGTCACCTAGCGGTGCATCAAGGACATAATTCATTTGTGCAACAATGAGGATAATCCTCAGATCACGGAGCCAGTCTGCATCATTGCTACTATCATCTTTCAACTTAGTTTTCTCTAGGAACATATCAAAAATAAAACAAGGGAGCTATACGCGAGCTATTGATCTACAACATAGATATGCAAATACTATCAGGACTAAGTTCATGATAAATTAAAGTTCCATTAATCATATTACTTAAGAACTCCCACTTAGATAGACATCCCTCGAGTCATCTAAATGATCACGTGATCCAAATCAACTAAACCATGTCTGATCATCACATGAGATGGAGTAGTTTTCAATGGTGAACATCTCTATGTTGATCATATCTACTATATGATTCACGTTCGACCTTTCGGTCTCAGTGTTCCGAGGCCATATCTGCATATGCTAGGCTCGTCAAGTTTAACCCGAGTATTCTGTGCGTGCAAAACTGGCTTGCACCCGTTGTATGTGAACGTAGAGTTTATCACACCCGATCATCACGTGTTGTCTCGGCACGATGAACTGTAGCAACGGTGCATACTCGGGGAGAACACTTATACCTTGAAATTTAGTGAGGGATCGTCTTACAATGCTACCGTCGTACTAAGCAAAATAAGATGCATAAAGGATAAACATCACGTGCAATCAAAATATGTGACATGATATGGCCATCATCATCTTGTGCCTTTGATCTCCATCTCGAAAGCACCGTCATGATCTCCATCGTCACCAGCTTGACACCTTGATCTCCATCGTAGCGTCGTTGTCGTCTCACCAACTATTGCTTCTACGACTATCGCTACCGCTTAGTAAGTAAAGCAATTACATGGTGGTTGCATTTCATATAATAAAGACAACCATAAGGCGCCTGCCAGTTGCCGATAACTTTTACAAAACATGATCATCTCATACAAAAACTTATATCACATCACAACATGCCCTGCAAAAACAAGTTAGACGTCCTCTACTTTGTTGTTGCAAGTTTTACGTGGCTGCTACGGGCTTCTAGCAAGAACCATTCTTACCTACGCATCAAAACCACAATGATTTTTTGTCAAGTGTGTTGTTTTAACCTTCAACAAGGACCGGCCGTAGTCAAACTCGATTCAACTAAAGTTGGAGAAACAGACACCCGCTAGCCACCTGCGTGCGAAGAACGTCGGTAGAACCAGTCTCACGAACGCGATCATGTAATGTCGGTCCAGGCCGCTTCATCCAACAATACCTGCGAATCAAAGTAAGAGGTTGGGGGTAAGCAGTATGACTATTATCGCCCACAACTCATTCTGTTCTACTCGTGCATATAACATCTACACATAGAACTGGCTCGGATGCCACTATTGGGGAACATAGTAATTCAAAAAAATTCCTACGATAACGCAAGATCTATCTAGGAGAAGCATAGCAACGAGCGGGGAGAGTGTGTCCACGTACCCTCGTAGACCGAAAGCAGAAGCGTTTAGTAATGCGGTTGATGTAGTCGAACGTCTTCACGATCCAACCGATCCAAGTACCGAATGTACGGCACCTCCGTGTTCAGCACACATTCAGCACGATGACGTCCCTCGAGCTCTTGATCCAGTAGAGGGTCGAGGGAGAGTTTCGTCAGCACGACGGCGTGCCAACGGTTATGATGAAGTTACCGGTGTAGGGCTTCGCCTAAGAACTACGACGATATGACCGAGGTGTGGAGGGGGCAGCGCACACGGCTAAGAGATTGTCTGTTGTACTTTGGGGTGCCCCCCGCCTTCGTATATAAAGAAGGGAGGGAGAGAGGCCGGCCCCCTAGGGGCGCGCCAAGTGTGGGGAGTCCTACTAGGACTCCCAAGTCCTAGTAAGATTCCCCTTTTGTCGTGGTGGGCGCACGACAGATGCCAATGGATGGCTAAAGAGAGGAGGAGGCTCGAGGGCGTTGGTGGACTCCAGAGGTGAGGTTGGCATGAGCGGGCGTGGGACGCCGGACATACCCGGATTCGGGGCTCTCCGGAGAGATAATACCCCTAGTCCTGCCAAGTGTAGTTGGATGATCGATAGTACAATATTGCTCCTGGAGCTGTATGGAGGAGGAAGGAAGTTGTCCAAGGCTTGGGCTGCTCCTTCTCTCCGGTGTTGCTGTTTTGTGGCTAGTCCTCCCGCTTGCCCCCCGAATGATCGTGGGCTCCCGGGGGGTTTTATAGTCCAACCCCCTGGGGGTACAATGGTAATGTTACAAGTCGGTGGGTCTGTATTGTCAGTGTCCGGGGACCCGGGCTGGGTCCCGCTGAGGGCTTGTGGTTCGCCGGGTTCCCCTAGCTGCAGGCCCCACAAGCCTAGGGGGACTGTGCGCCGTCTTGTCGATCGTCAGGGCGTGGCCGAGTTGAGTCGCGTACAGTGCTCTCCATTAGGTTGCCGCTTGCTGTCGTCAGCGGTGAGGGCGGGGGCACTGTAGCCACGCCGGCCCTGGTCAGCGGGTAGGTGAGGGGCACTGTTGCCACGTTCCTGCTGACCAGAGGCATGGGCGGGGCACTGTTGCCTCGGTCATCGTTGATTGAAGTCTCGTCCCCATCATACAGCCTGGATGGGACGGGAGTTGACCCGCGGCTGGATTGCGTAGCACGCCATGGGTGGCGCTGGCTTGGCGAGGAGGCTTTGGCCGTGCCGGTTCGGCTGTCTTCCGCTAGTTGTTGAGGCCGAGTCGACATGTCTTGCCGGGTCGGCTAGTCTGGCCGGCTTGCGGGGCTTGGCCGGGTCGAGCGACCCGGCCAAGCGCGTGCCGGTATTGAGGGGCGGTGCCAGCCCCGTTGTTTTTTGAAGAGGATTCGGGTTCCGTTGCCTGCCCGGGGTGCATCCCCCCGACAGTAGTCCCCGAAGCTGTGAACGTCCGCCGTCTTCGGATGAGTGGGCCTTCGTAGTTTCCCCCTTAAGCAAGGTGGATTCTGCGAGCGCCGGGTCCGGCAACACCCACTGTGTGCCGGTTTTCTCGGAAACCGGATCGTGGCATCCCGGCCATGGCGGGGACCGAGAAGTCCGCCGAATCTTGGGGCAATCCCTCGGGCTGAACGCGGGCGCCACGTGGTGCCCGGAAGTCGGAGGGGCCTGACAGGCCACGTGCGTGACGGGACCGGGCAACGGGCTGGGGCCCACCGCCGCGCGCCCTCGGCCCAAGCGCGCGGATTTATTGCGGCGTCCGGGGGCCGGTTGCTCTTCCCCGGGCAGTTACTGCGCGTGTACGTGCGCACTTATTGCGGGGTAGTGGAACGGGCGCGTGCAGATGATCCCACTTCCCCACTTCCCCACGTTCAAACCGTGGGTTATAAATCGGGGGGCAGGGGGGCGGCGGACATTATTCTCGCTCGCGCCCTCCTGTCCCTTTGCTCTCGCTCCGCTCTTTGCAATTGACGCACTGCGGCGCCCGCTGCTCCGAGCGGAACTCCTTCGCCGTCCATCTTCCTTCTTCTTCCTTTGATCATGTGCTGCCATCGGGCTCCTGGATGGGTTCGAATGTCACCTCTGAGGACATCACCCAACTCCGGGCGACGCGGCGCCTGCCGCGGGAGACGGATGTCGGCGTCAGCCTGCCGCGCGGCAAGCAGAGGCATCGGCCCGAGGGGCAGGAGCGCGTGATCTTCCTCACGTACTTCGAGCGCGGGTTCGGGCTGCCGGCGAGCACCTTCTTCCGCGCGTTCCTGGAGTTCTTCGGGCTCCAGCCGCATCATCTTGGCGTTGGCGCCATCGTCCAGCTCTCCGGCTTCGTCACCCTCTGTGAGGGGTACCTGGGGGTCTGGCCTACGATCGACCTCTGGGCGCGCTTCTTCTCCTTGAAGCAGTAGGGCCCGTCGGCCGGGGAGTTCGCCGATTGCGGCGCCGCCATCATCTCGAAGCGGTCGGGGGCGGATTTCCCCAAGATCCCGCTGGAGGATTCTGCCAAGAAGTGGCAGAACTCCTTCTTCTACGTCCGCAACCTTGGTGCGGATCGCATCAACCTTCCGGCCTTCACCATCGCACCGCCGCGGGCGAAGACGAATTGGGGCTACTCGCCCAGGCGCCCGTCGCAGGAGATCGTCAATCTCTGCGAGCGGGTGACGGTGATGAGGATGCAGGAGGGGCTCACCGGCACCGACCTCCTCGCTGCGTTCATCATGCGCCGGGTCCTTCCGCTTCAGGGGCGCTCCTGCCTCATCGGCGAAATGGTCGGCCTTCAAGACCCCAACCGCATGGGGTCGACGCGGCTGTCCGCAGAGCAGGTCGCGCGCGGCGTGAATGACATCTCCAAGGCCAACCTTGGGGAGGACTAGCGGTTCGGCAAGGCGCCGTACAGCCAGTCGAACCCGGCGCCACAGGTGAGTGTCTGGTCTTCTTACTTTGCTGCCGCGCACCTTCTCATCTGTCCTGACGCGATGCGGGGGGTACTTCTGAACGCGATTCGGCATCCTTACGCCCGGGCCCCGTCGCAGGTGGAGCCGGTGGCACCAGAGGAGCCTGCGGCTCATGGCGGGGAGGAGGAGGCCGAGTCCGACGCCGGCGCTGGGCGTCGCGCGGTTAAGTCTCGTGTTTTTCTTCATGTGTCTTGAATTGCTGACCGCGGCACAGAACGGTCGGTGCTGACGCCAGTTGTCGGTGTAGTGGCGTTGGGCGGGGGAGGCGGCGACGCGGGCGGAGCCGGGTCCCCACATGGGGCGGCGTCGAGTCGCCCGCATGGGAAAGACAGCGTCGCGCCGCGACCCCGGGCCCCGAAGCGCACGACGGACCCGGCCGGGGCCGGGAGGCCGGCCAAGAGGAAGCGCGGCGGCGGGCACGGGAGGCCAACCCCGGTCCCGGTCTTGGCGGGGTACGCTTCATCTCTCGTTTGCGCTCAGATTTTTTTCTTGAGCTAGTCTTGTTTCTTTTCTGCTCATTCTGTCTTCTTCTCCAGGTCGCCAAACGCGCTGGCGAGGGCGGCGGCGGAGGCCGCGACCGCCAAAGGGGCCGCGTTCCGCAGGAGCCGGTCCGACCTTGCCGACCAGGCCGAGGTGGAGGGACGGGCCGACTCGGACCTCGGCCTGGATCCGAACGACGCCGAAGCCTTGGCCTGGCGGGATAGGAACCGGGCCGAGGTGGAGTTGGAGGCGGTGTCGGTCCGTGCTTGGACCGACGCGGCGGCGGCATGGGCGCAAGCCGGCGTGGAGCCGGCCTGGCGCGAGATGCCGGAGGGCACGGTGGTGGCGGCGACGGTCTTTGAGCCGTCGTCGGTGAGGGAGCGTGGCCGTGGAGGCCGGGCTGAGGTGGTGATCCCCGACCGGGAGGTCGTGGAGGTGGAGGATGACACCCCGCCGCGGGGCGACGTGGTCGAGCGAGCGGGCACTGATGGTGGTGGAGGCGGCGTCATTTTGGAAGAGACACTGCGGGCAGCGGTGTCGGAGGCGCCGCCGATTTTGGAGGAGGCACCGCGGGCGGCGGTGCCGGAAGCCACCCCGGCAGCTGGGCCGGAGACGGCGATGCAGGGCGTCCCGGCGTCCGGGTCAGAGACGGCGACGCAGGGCGTCCCGGCGTTCGGGTCGTCGTCGGTGCTGGGAGGGGCATCGGAGGAGGTGCTGGCAGCGTCGCGAGCGGCCAGCGGGGAGTACGCCTTGGTGCCCTGGCAGGGAGGGCGCCGAGCTGCCGTGCCGCAGCCGGCGCGGAGCGGGGGCGTCGTTGTCTTCGGGCCTCAGACCCAGGAGGAGGCGGCGCTGGACGCCGTCAGTCGCCGCCTGCGAGGCCGGACGGAACGGCTCGAGGCCTTCGCCCAGGCCGAGGTGGAGCGGACGCGTGACCTGGAGCGCGCCGTTCTGGTAAGTCTTCTTGTAATTTCTTCTTTGTGGGGGCGCGCCAGCGCACCCACTGGGTGTAGCCCCCGAGGTTCGGGCCAACTACATAGTAGTTGGGTCGAATCTTTAGAGTGTTGGCCTTATTCTGATTTCTGCTTTCTTCAGCATCTCGACGCCTTCCGGGTCGCCGCCTACAATCGTCTCCTGGGCAAGCACCGGGAGCTCATGGAGCAGCTTGCCGCCAAGGAGGAGGAGCTCCGCGTCGCCGCAGGTATTCTTGTGCTCTTTTCTAGTGGGGGCGTGCTAGCGCACCCACTGGGTGTAGCCCCCGAGATTCGGGCCAACTGTGTAACAGTTGGGCCAAATCTGAAGTCTTGCTTTTTTCTTCTGCTAAGTCCTTTTTCGCAGTCGAGGTGCTGTCCTGGTGGACTCGTCTGCTCCGGGCCGGTCATCACTACGACCGGCTCGTTGCTGACACCGGCGGCGCAGGCGAGGGCGGAGGCGGCCGCGGCTCGGCGGTCTCTCGCCATCATTTCCTAAAATGTAGTTTTTTAGTTTATGACTACGATCAAGAGCGAGAAATCCTTGATTTGGGATCGAGATATTGGACATAGAATGCCACTCTTTAAAAAGGAAAAAAGTGCCAAACCTTCCCGTCGATGTGGACTCTTGGGGAAGATCAGCCTGTTATCCCTAGAGTAACTTTTATCCGTTGAGCGACGAGGCCAACCGGCTGCATGAGCAGCTGGCGGGTCACAAGAGCCGTCTCGAGGCCGAGGTGGAGCTCCTTAAGGCGGAAGCCGCCAAGGTGGCAGAGGCGCGGCAGGCCCTGGTGGAGGCGGACCAGCAGCGCGGCCAGCTGGCCGACGACAAGGGCCGGCTCCAGGCCGAGGTGGATCGCCTACGGGGGTAGGTCACCACGGCTGAGGGAGCCCGTCAGGATGAGGCCCGTCGCCGCAAGGCGGCCGAGAAGGCGGCCGAAGACAAGGACGCCGAGCTGAAGGCGGCCCTTGCCAAGGCGGCCGATCTAGAGAAGGCGCTCGAGGAGCGCGACCGCGCCATCGAGCGGGAGCAGCGTGGTACGTTGCTTGAGGCGCAGCACCTGGAAGAGTCCTTCTCCAGTAAGTGCTTTTTCTTGTCATTTGCCGGGTCGGGATCCGGCTTTTCTTCCTTGTTGTTCTTCTTCTAACTCGCTTCTTCCTTTGCGGCAGGGGCCTTCCCAGAGACGCTGCGGCTGGCGGAGGAAGCCGTCCGCTATCAGCGCGACCCGACCGGCGTCGTTGGGTCCAGGACGGATCCACGGGTGGCCTGGACCTTCCCAGAGATCATCGCCGCCGCTGAGGCCCGCCTGCAGGTCCTGGGAACGCAGTTTGGGCGGCTGTCCCAGGCCGGCACCGCAACAACGGCGGCCCTATGGCCGGACTCCGTCCAACCGAGCAGCTTCTCGTGCCTGGCGCGTTGGTTGGATATGGGGCCGGACCGGCTTGGCGAGTGGCGCGTCTCTGCCGCTCGTGTCGGTGCTGAGATGGCACTCCGGTTCGCGCTGTCCTGGCATCCGGACCTGCAGCTGGACGCGTTGATGGGCCAGCGGGCCGGTTCGGAGCAGCTCTTGTAGGAGCAAGCCGGCCGGATCGCCTCCTGGGCCAGCTACATCGCCGAGTTCGCCTTCCACGACGAGTTCCATCCGGAGCGGACGGAAGACGGCAGGGCCGTGGACGGCGACGACTATGGTTTCCTCCTCCACTCTCCGGAGGGGAGCTCGGAGGAGACGGGCGTCTACCATGACACGGGTGCTGAGGAGGACACCGGCACCTCGCTGGACCCGGAGGCCGCCATAGGAGAGCCGTCGATGTCGCGACGCGGCGCTGGAGATGCTTGAGACACTTTGTGTAAAATCTGTTAAATAGCAGGTCCACCCACCCACTGGGGGTTTTAGGGTGTAATGAACTCGAGCCGTGGGCCTTTTCTTAAATACTTGTGTAGATGTCGTGGGTGCTTTTGCTTTTTTGCCTTCCATTTTTTTGGACCGATTTCATGCGCTTTTCCTTTCTCAAACCTCCCCCCCCCCCCGCGAGTCAGACGGCCGAGGCTCTGGTCCATGACAAGGAGTTTGGTTCTTTGAGAGGAGCGCGCAGGACTTGGGTCCCTCGAAACGTTGAGCGCGAGCGAAACACCCACTGGGCCGGCTGGCGGCAATCCGGTGAAGCCGGTTGGCAAGCAGCCGGTCGTGCGGCTGTTCATTTGATGAATGGTGGGCCGGGTCGATCGACCCGGCAGCCTTTGACTTAGTGTATGAAGCGCGAAGGAGCTTTGGCCCGTTGTGCTTGCCAGCCGACAGCCAAAGCTGGATCTGTGGCTTTAGGGCGAAGTGGGGGACCGCGGCATCCTAACTTTATCAGGAATCACCAAGTAAGGCGGCGGGGTGGCGACCGAGCCGGCCAGCCCCCAAGCCCCCGGGTCGAGCGAGTCAGACCAGTGGCCGGGTTCAGTGGTATAGTGATGCAAGGAAATAGGGACACAATAAATTGGTCGACAAAAGGCAGCCCCCGAGATTCGTTCGGGGACCCCATGGTTTCATGCGTTCACAAAAGGCGATGATACATACACTCGTGCGGCTAACTGTAAAACGAGCGGAGGAGTTCCGCGTTCCACGGCCGGGTCGTTTCTTCACCGGCGGTGTCCTTCTTGCGCTTCCTTGACTTGCGTGCATCGATGAGGTAGTAGGCATTGCGGTCGCGCAAGGCCCTGCTCATGATGAATGGGCCCTCCCATGGAGGGGACAGCTTGTGCTGGCCTGCCTGCTCTTGGACGAGTCGGAGGACGAGGTCGCCCTCACGGAACGCGAGGGGCTTGATCTTCTTTCTGTGGTAGTGCCTCAGGCCTTGCTGGTAGATGGCCGAGCGACTGAGCGCCAGGAGGCGTGCTTCTTCGAGCAGGTTGACGCCATCTTCGCGGGCTTCTCTGGCTTCGGCTTCCGTGTACATCGCGACGCGCGACGAGTCGAACTCAACATCGGTCAGGATGACGGCTTCGGCTCCGTAGACGAGGAAGAACGGGGTGAACCTGGTCGACCGATTCGGCGTGGTGCGTAGACCCCAGAGAATGGCTGGCAACTCGTCAAGCCAGCTGTTGGCCCGTCTAGTTTCTTGATTGGTCTTGCCTCAATCCACTTGGTGAATTTGTCCACTGCCACCAGCAAGTGCGTCATGCCGCCTCGAGCAATTTTGAAGGGTCCCACCATGTCGAGTCCCCAGACCGCGAAGGGCCAGGTGATCGGTATGGTGCGGAGTGCTGACGCCGGCTGGTGGCTGCATTTGCTGAAGCGCTGGCATCCCTCACACTTGAGGACGAGCGACTCGGCATCTTGGAGGGCCATGGGCCAGTAGAAACCGTGGCAGAACGCCTTGGCCACCAGGGATCGTGATGCGGCGTGGTGCCCACACTCGCCCTGATGTATGTCGAGGAGGATGTCGATGCCCCGTTCCTGCTCGACGCAGCGCTGGAACACGTCGGTGGAGCTGCGCTTGACGAGCTCGTTGTTGATGATGCTGTAGGCGGACGCCCGGCGCTGCACTTGCCGAGCTTCGGTCTCGTCCATGGGGAGAACCCCGTTCTCCAAAAATTCTGATATTGGGAGGGCCCAAGATGGAGCCGTAACCATGGCGAAGACGGCCACCAGGGTGGGTTCCGAGTCGGCAGCCCCCGAGCCGGGTTGAGCAGCCCCCGGGTCGGGGATGGCGACGGCCGGGTCCGGGACGATGGTGGCCGGGTCGAGCTGAGCAGCCCCTGGGCCGGGTTCAGCAGTCCCCGGGCCGGGTTGAGGTACGGCCGGGTCGTCTGGAACGTGGATGGACTCGGAGTCCGGCGATGGCTTGACGGACGGCTTGCGCAGAAGCTCGAGGGAGACGCCAGACGGGATGGCTTGTCATGACGACGCGATCTTGGCGAGCGTGTTGGCTGCTTCGTTCTCCGCGCGCGGGGCATGGAGGAACTCGCAGCCCTCAAAGGATCCGGACAACTTTTGGACGAGGAGGCGGTAGCTTGCCATGTTGGAGTCGCGGGCGTCCCATTCGCCGGAGCACTGCTGCACCACCAGGTCCGAGTCGCCGTAGCACAGGATGCGCGGGATGCCGAGTTCCTTGGCAAGCCGGAGGCCGTGCACAAGGGCTTCGTACTCGGCGACGTTGTTGGAGACGGCGAAGTGGATCTGGAGCGCGTAGCGGAGCCGGTCGCCCTTCGGGAATGACAGTACGATGCCGGTCCCCAAGCCGAGTCGCATCTTGGACCCGTCGAAGTGCATGCACCAATGCGCCAAGTCGGGAGGCGGCGGCAAGTACTGGGTCTCGGTCCAGTCGACGAGGAAGTTGGCCAGGGCTTGAGACTTGATCGCGGTGCGGGGCTCGTAGAGGATGGTGTGGCCGGCTAGCTGGATCGCCCACTTGGCAACCCGGCTAGAGGCATCCCGACACCCGATGATTTCTCCGATAGGCGCCGTGCTGACCACGGTGACAACATGCTCTTGGGAATACTGCTTCAGCTTCTTGGCGGTGAAGTACACGCCGTAACACATCTTCTGGTAGTGCGGGTAGTTCTGCTTGGAGATGGAGAGCACCTCGCTCAGGTAGTAGACTGGGCGCTGGACGGCTTGGATCTTGCCCTTCTCTGGTCGCTCGACCACCAGCACCATGCTGACCGTCCGTGAGGCCGCGGCTATGTAGAGCAACAGCGGCTCCTTGTCGGTCGGCGCGGCCAGGACTGGTGCGGTGGAGAGCATGCGCTTGAGGTCTTGGAAGGCCTCGTCTGCCTTGCCGTTCCATTCGAACGGGCTCGTCTTCTTCATCAGCTGGTACAGGGGTAGCGCCCTCTCGCCCAGCCGGCTTAGAAACCGGCTGACCGAGGCCAAGCATCCGGTGAACTTCTGGACATCGCGCAGCCGAGCCGGCTTGCGCATGCGCTCGATGGCCTTGATCTTCTCCGGGTTCGCCTCAATGCCGCGTTCCGAGACGAGGAAGCCGAGTAGCTTTCCGGCCGGGACGCCGAAGACGCATTTTTCCGGGTTAAGCTTGACCTTGTATTCGCGGAGGTTGGCGAAGGTTTCCTTCAAATCGTCGAGGAGCGTGAGGTGCTGCTTGGTCTTCACCACGATGTCGTCCACGTATACGTGGATATTGCGGCCGAGTTGCGGCAGCAGGCATTTCTGCATGCAGCGCTGGAAGGTGGCGCCGGCGTTCTTCAAGCCGAACGACATGGTGATGTAGCAATACGCCCCAAAGGGCGTGATGAAGGACGTCTTCAGGGCGTCGGCCGGGTCCAGCTTGATCTGGTGGTAGCCGGAGTAAGCGTCCAGGAAGGACAGGAGCTCACACCCGGCGGTCGAGTCGATGACTTGGTCGATCCGCGGGAGGGCGAACGGATCCTTGGGACAGGCCTTGTTGAGGCTGGTGTAGTCGATACACATGCGCCAGGTCTTGTTCTTCTTCAGGACGAGGACTGGATTGGCCAGCCACTCGGGGTGAAACACTTCCATTATGAAGCCGGCCGCCAAAAGCTTGGCGACCTCTTCACCAATGGTTCTTCTCTTCTCTTCGGAAAATCGTCGTAGGGGTTGACGGACAGGCTTGGCGTCCTTGCGGACGTGAAGTTTGTGCTCGGCGTACTTCCTCGGGATACCCGGCATGTCCTTGGGGGTCCATGCGAAGATATCCCGATTCTCACGGAGGAAGTCGACGAGCTCGCCTTCCTATTTGCTGTCGAGGCGGGCGCCTATGACAACGTACTTGCTGCAGCTGGGGTCTTCTGGGTTGAGCTTTACTTTCTTGGTCTCCTTGGAGGGCTTGAAGGCGGCCTCGTCGGCCGGGTCCGGGGTCGGGATCGACGCGGCGGAGGCCTCGCCTGCCAGGGCGACGATCCGGTCGAGCTAGCGCCGCTCCTCGGCGATGACCAGCGACTCGGCCAACTTGGCGCCGTCTCGGGCGCACTCCAGGGACTTGCGGTAATCGCCGGTGATGGTGATGAGGCCCTTGGGACCCGACATCTTCATCTTCATCTTCAGGTACGCGTAGTGGGGAACCGCCATGAACTTGGCGAGCGCGGGCCGGCCCAGCAATGTGTGATACGCGCTGGACAGGTCCACCACCTCGAACCAGATCGGTTCGCGCCAGAAGTGGCTACTGTAACCGAACAGGACATCTAGCCGGACCCGGCCAATGGGGGAGCAGGAGAGGCCGGGCACGATGCCGTGGAAGATCGTTCGGGTTGGCTCCAGGTCCTCGGCCTTGAGGCCGAGCTTGCTCATCGTGTCGCGGTAGAGGATGTTGATGCTGTTGCCGCCGTCGATGAGGACTCGGGAGAACTTGCATGTGCGCCACGTGATGATGGTGGGGTTGAGGACAAGGGCGTAACCACCCGGGCTCGGCATGACTGCCGGGTGATCCTCCCGGGTCCAGGTGATCGGGCGATCCGACCAATGCATGAACTACGGCCTGGCCGGGACGACGGTGTTCACCTCCTGCCGAAGGAGGCGCTCGCTGCGCTTGTCGTCGCCGAGGCTGGTGAAGACGACGTAGGCCGCGCTCTGGTCCGGGTAGGCGGCGTCGCGCATCGCGCTGCCAGCTGGAGGCGGCGGTGGAGGCGGAGGTGGCTGTCCTGCGCCTGGAGCCGGAGCCGGAGGGGGCGGGACGTCGCCCCTCATGATGCGCTTGGTGATGGCGCACTGCCGAAGCGTGTGCGTGGAGGGTCTTGCGCCGCTGTGGTGCTTGCAGGGGGCATCGAGCATCTGCTCAAAGCTCATGGCGGGTTGCCATGCCGTCTTGCCGGTTTGCCGGCGTTTCGCCGCCGGGTCCGCCGCAGGCTCGATGGCCGCGACGAGCCGGTTGTCGTGACGCGACGCCGGCTGGTCGGCCTTGTGCTTGTTGTTTTGGTGATGCTGCTGCCGGCTGTTTTCGCCGACCGGCTTCGGAGGGGGAACCGACTTCGCCTTGCCGGCTTCATCCAGCGCCACCTGGATCTTCATGGCAGAGTCGGCGTTGGCGTACTTGTCTGCCGTCACCATGAGCGCGGCCATGGTGGCCGGCTCGGAGCGTAAGAGCTTGTGCTTGAGGAGGGTGCCGTCTCGGCACCCGCTGACGAAGTACTGGATCGCCTGGACTTCATGGATGCCCTCGCGGCTGTTCCGGAGCTCGGTCCAGCATGCGAGGTAGTCGCGATCGGTCTCCGTAGGCCCTTGCACGCACATGGCGAGCTGGCTAGGGCGGGCGGGTTGCTTGTAGGTCCCCGTGAAGTTGCGGACGAAGGCTTCCTCGAAGTCCACCCACGTGTTGATGCTGCCCATCGGCAGGCTGTTCAACCATGTGCGGGCCGACCCTTGGAGCATGAGCGGTGCGTAGCGCACGGCGAGACGACGATTGACACCGGTGATGCCAATGGCCGTGGTGTAGTCGGTGAGCCAGTCTTCTGGCTTCACCGTCCCGTTGTACTTGGGGGTGTCGCGGGGGAGCATGAATCCTTTGGGGAAGGGATCCTCCCGGATGCGCGGGCCGAAGCACGCCGGCCCGATAGCGCCGCTCTCCTCCACCTCCAGGGAGCGAGCGAGCTGATCGAGGCGGTGGCGAGCATCGGTGTCGTCGATGGCGCGCGGGCCAAGTCGACTTGCGGCCAGGCCACGGGGGGCCGGGTCAGTTGGAGCCGGACGCCGGCCATGTTGGCCGGGTCCGCGCTGGATCTCCAGGACGGGCTCGTCGCCCAATCTGCCGGCGGCTGTAGCGGCCGGGTCGCGCTGAGTCCGAGCTCGGCCGGAGTGCGCCTCGCCGGGTGGCGAGGAAGCGGTGTGCAGAAGCTCGCCGGGCCCGCCAAGGCGGGCGGAGCCGGATCCCGCCGGCGTGGCGAGCTGGTTGAGGCGGTCCTGCTGGGTGTTGGCGGCGTGGAGGAGTTCATGCATCCGCCCGATGCGCTCTTTCAGCTCCTCACCTACGAGCTGGTCCAGGCCGGCTGGGGCCGCCTGGGCAGCGCGCATGTTCTTCGCTGGGGTCTCGTAGACGGTTAGGACAGTGCCGAGGGCCCGGCCGATCGCTCCTCCCTGGGCACGCACATTGGCGACCCGGCTTGGCTCGACCGCGGCGGGCGTGAATCCGTAGGCTGCATCGCGCTCCAGCTGAGCGGCGTCCAGGCGACGCTGAGTGGCGGCGAGCGTCTCAGATAAGTCCAGCATCTGCTGGCGCCTTTCCTCGAGCTGGGTTCAGGCCTCAGCGACGTTGGTGGCGTCGACGTCGGTGCCGATGGGGATGCGGAGCCTCAGCATCGCGGCGCGTAACGGATCGAACGGCTCGATCCGATCCACTGCGGCCCTGGCTTCGGCAGCCTTCCTCGTCTTGCTCGACGAGGAGGAGGCGCCGTCGCCGGTGACGAAGACCTCCACAAGGACGTCCATTGCCCCGGTGGAAACGATGCCGCCGAGGGAGAGGGGAGAGTCGGAGTAGCTGAGCACCTCGATGGGGTACTCGTCGGCCACGAACGCATTGGAGATGCGTAGCGCGGCGAAGGAGGCGGCAAGCGCGCCGACGACGTCGTGCGCCAGTGCGACGGACTCGTCGGTGTAGGAGAAGGGCCCCGTCTGAAGCATGCTCCCGGCCAGCTCCTCGAGCCACCCCACGGTGGGCACCAACTGTCGTGGTGGGCGCACGGCAGATGCCAAGGGATGGCTAAAGAGAGGAGGAGGCTCGAGGGCACTGGTGGACTCCAGAGGCGAGGTTGGCATGAGCGGGCGCGGGACGCCGGACATACCCAGGTTCGGGGCTCTCTGGAGAGATAATACCCCTAGTCCTGCCGAGTGTAGTTGGATGATCGATAGTACAATGTTGCTCCTGGAGCTGTATGGAGGAGGAAGGAAGCTGGCCAAGGCTTGGGCTGCTCCTTCTCTCCGGTGTTGCTGTTTTGTGGCTAGTCCTCCCGCTTGCCCCCCGAATGACCGTGGGCTCCCGGGGGGTTTTATAGTCCAACCCCACGGGGGTACAATGGTAATGTTACAAGTCGGTGGGTCTCTATTGTCGATGTCTGGGGACCCGGGGTGGGTCCTGCTGAGGGCTTGTGGTTCGCCGGGTTCCCCTAGGTGCGGGCCCCGCAAGCCTAGGGAGACTGTGCGCCATCTTGTCGATCGTCAGGGCGTGGCCGAGTTGAGTCGCGTACAGTGCTCTCCGTCAGGTTGCCGCTTGCTGTCGTCAGCGGTGAGGGCAGGGGCACTGTAGCCACGCCGGCCCTGGTCAGCGGGTAGGTGAGGGGCACTGTTGCCACGTTCCTGCTGACCAGAGGCATGGGCGGGGCACTGTTGCCTCGGTCATCGTTGATTGAAGTCTCGTCCCCATCATACGGCCTGGATGGGATGGGAGTTGACCCGCGGCTCGATTGTGTAGCACGCCATGGGTGGCGCTGGCTTGGTGAGGAGGCTTTGGCCGTGCCGGGTTCGGCTGTCTTGCGCTAGTTGTTGAGGCCGAGTCGACGTGTCTTGCCGGGTCGGCTAGTCTGGCCGGCTTGCGGGGCTTGGCCGGGTCGAGCGACCCGGCCAAGCGCGTGCCGGTATTGAGGGGCGGTGCCAGCCCCGTTGTTTTTTGAAGAGGATCCAGGTTCCGTTGCCTGCCCGGGGTCCATCCCCCCGACACCTTTCCTTTCCGGAGTAGGACAGAGGGAAAGAGGGAAAGAGAGAGGGAGTGGGAAAGGGCAAGGGGGCGCCGCCCCCTCCCCTAGTCCAATTCGGACTCCATGGGGGGGGCACCTTCCCTTGGCCTGCTTCCTCTTCTCCACTAAAGCCCACTAAGGCCCAATACTTCCCCGGGGGGTTCCGGTAACCTCCCGGTACTCCGAAAAATACTCGAATCACTCCGGAACCATTCCGGTGTCCGAATATAACCTTGCAATATATCAATCTTTATCTCTCGACCTGTAAGTGCATCTAGTGCCCCTTAGTGAATTTGGTGTATTGAAGACTTATAGGTTAAGGGACTAATGTGTTTATGAGTGTACACAGGTCTATAAGTCTATGAGGAGTTTGATATTTACAGAGAAAGTCGACCCCTAAAAATGAAGTTCTTCGACTGAAGACATTGGACTTCTGAAGACTTTGAAAGTGAAGAAATTGGTGTGACCTTGAAGACTTGGTATTCATTTGAGGAACATGAAGCATGATGACTTTTGTTTTCATAGTTTCATTTTCTCTTTCTTGAGTCATAGGAAACACCGTACTGTAAATGGGGGTCGAGGAAATACTAAGGAAAAATTTCCATGTGATGCTCAACTCAAAATCCTACACCTACCAATCCCCTCGAGTGAAGCCATTGGAAATATCATACAGTTCAGTCATATTCTGCATTGACAGAGACGAAGTTCTTCTGGTCTCTGAGGAATTTGTTCTGACTGAGGAGTTAGGAATTCGCCAGTGCGGATTGCCTACACAGTGAGGAACATGATAGCCCTGAGGAATTTGATACTCAAATTTCCGACCGTTGCTGTGCTATGCGCCAGCTGTCCCAAAATATCTACCCACCTAACGGTCATATCATTGAAGGGCATTTATGTCTTATCATGTCGGGCTGTTCCCTAGGCTATAAATAGCCGCCCCCTACAACCACTAGCTGGTTGGCTGCTCCGAGAGAAACTAACACTTGTCATTTGAGAGCATCCCATCCTCCGAGGACTTTGAGCGAAAATCATCAAGTGACGAAAACCCAAACCCAAACACCCACAAAACCAAAGTGATTGAGCATCACTGAAGAGATTGATCATGTGTGGATCCGACGCTTGTTACCTTTGAAGACTGTGCTTCTTCCAGACGGTTAGGCGTCATGGTCTAGAGCATCCAAGAGGAAATTGTGGATCGCCGAGTGACCGAGTCTGTGAAGGTTTGGAAGTCACCTGAAGACTTACCACGAGTGATTGGGCGAGGTCTGTGTGACCTTAGCTCAAGGAGAATACGGTGAGGACTGTGTGTCTGGGACTGTGTGTCCTCAGGTTTAAATACCTAGCCGCTCCAACCAGACGTACAACTGAGACAGCAGTTGGAACTGGTCTACCAAATCATTGTCTTCACCAAGCTTACTGGTTCTGTTTCCTCAACTCTTTCATCTCCTCATAACTGTAATGTGCACTTGTTCATATCTATGTTTGAAGACTTTGACTAAAGACTTTCTCAATTTCCTTAGTTCAATTTCTTCAGTCTGTTTGTCTTCATCCTGTGCTATCCTGTATTTACGCTTTCTGTACTCTATGCTTGTCTTCATTTCATCATGATGACCATGCATGTGTTCTGCTATGCATACTTTTGAGTACTTATTCCGCTGCAAGTAGTTCTTCGCTAAGGAATTTCCTCACTGGCAAATTCCTCAGTGAAGAATTCATAAAAATTGCCTATTCACCCCCCTCTAGTCGATATAACGCACTTTCAATTGGTATCAGACCAAGGTACTCCCTTGTTCTGTGTGATTTTGGTTTAACCGCCTGGAGTTTTAGTTATGTCGACCGCAGGTATGAAGAAAGTGACATGCCCCATCTTTGACGGTCACGAGTATCCCAAGTGGAAGGCCATGATGAAGAAGCGCCTCATGGCGATGAACAGCAAACTGTGGACCGTCACTGAGATTGGTCTTACCGATCTGTGCAAGACGGCGGAAGCTGATGACATTCGCAAGTACACTCTTCTCAACCTCACGACACTCTTCTCAACTTCACGACGAAGGACGTCATCTGCTCCTGTCTGTCTCAAAATCAGTTCAGGAACATCATGCATCTCAATCATGCGAAGCTTATCTGGGACCGTCTCTCTGAGGTCTATGAAGGTCATCGAACCCGTCATGATCCTTGGTTTGAGGACTTCAAGGAATCTCTCAAAGCGACGACATTCGAACCAGAATCATCATCCTCTTCATCCTGCCTTATGGCAAAAAGTGCTGAGGTAACTGAATGCTACCTATCTGAGTCAAGTGATGATGAATCTGGCGATGAATTTGGACCCAGCTATGTCAAACTTGCTTCCCTTGCCACTAAACAACAAAGAGCTTTGGAAAAAGTTCAATACATGCTAAATAAGAGCGATGATATGTTGGGTGAAGAAATGGATCAGTCAAAAGCTTTGGCTGAAAGTCTTCAGAGACTTCATACTAAGTATGACACCCTTCAAGATTAACATAACACTCTCTTATCTGATCATGAGAAGCTTTCTTATGAATTTCTTCAAAGAAAGCAAGATCTTGAGAAGCTAAGAGTGAGTTATGAAGATCTTCAGAAGGAGCGCGATTCATTACTTGCTCAACAAATCAGCGCTGCTCAGGAAGAATTTGTTCCTCCATGCTTGAAATGCATTGAACGTGAATCTGCTAATTCTTCACCTGAATGTTCAAATGCTTCTAATGCTACAAATTCTTCACCTGCCTCTGCTATCACTAATTCCTCATCTGAGGACATTGCTAGTATCTCTGACGATGCAGGGCTGAAGAAATTGTACATGACAGGCATGTACAAAAGCCTCAAAGGGCATCAGACTCTTTGTGATGTGCTTAAAAAGCAGAATCCTCAACAAGAACCCTAGGAAAGAGGGTATTGCCTTTGAGAGGAAACTCAATGCTGATGGTACATATTGGAAGCCTGAGCAGTACCCCAAAACCTCATGGGTTGCTGCAAAGGGACCTCCAGTTGATCCATCTAATTTATCTGGCTTTACATGTGAATCTTCTCATTCTTCTGATGAGTCATTTGACTCCAACTATAAATGTTGGGAATCGTAGCATAATTTAAAATTTTCCTACGCTCACCAAGATGCATCTATGGAGTCTACTAGCAACGAGGGGAAAGGAGTGCATCTACATACCCTTGTAGATCGCGAGCGGAAGCGTTCCAATGAACGTGGATGACGGAGTCGTACTCGCCGTGATCCAAATCACCGATGACCGAGTGCCGAACGGACGGCACCTCCGCGTTCAACACACGTACGGTGCAGCGACGTCTCCTCCTTCTTGATCCAGCAAGGGGGAAGGAGAGGTTGATGGAGATCCAACAGCACGACGGCGTGGTGGTGGATGTAGCGGGTCTCCGGCACGGCTTCGCCGAGCTTCTGCGAGAGAGAGAGGTGTTGCAGGGGAGGAGGGAGGCGCCCAAGGCTGTAGGTTGCTGCCCTCCCTCCCCCCTCCCTTTATATAGGCCCCTGGGGGGGCGCCGGCCCAAGGAGATGGGATCTCCAAGGGGGGGCGGCGGCCAAGGGGGGGAAGGGGTTGCCTTGCCCCCCAAGTCAAGGAGGAAGCTCCCCCCCTAGGGTTCCCAACCCTAGGCGCATGGGGGGAGGCCCAAGGGGGGCGCCCCAGCCCACTAAGGGCTGGTTCCCTTCCACTTTCAGCCCACGGGGCCCTCCGGGATAGGTGGCCCCACCCGGTGGACCCCCGGGACCCTTCCGGTGGTCCCGGTACAATACCGGTAACCCCCGAAACTTTCCCGGTGGCCGAAACTTGACTTCCTATATATAATTCTTCACCTCCGGACCATTCCGGAACCTCTCGTGACGTCCGGGATCTCATCCGGGACTCCGAACAACTTTTGGGTTTCCGCATACATATATCTCTACAACCCTAGCATCACCGGACCTTAAGTGTGTAGACCCTACGGATTCGGGAGACATGCAGACATGACCGAGACGCCTCTCCGGTCAATAACCAACAGCGGGATCTGGATACCCATGTTGGCTCCCACATGTTCCACGATGATCTCATTGGATGAATACGGTGTTGAGGATTCAATCAATCCGTATGCAATTCCCTTTGTCAATCGGTATGTTACTTGCCCGAGATTCGATCGTCGGTATCCCAATACCTTGTTCAATCTCGTTACCGGCAAGTCTCTTTACTCGTACCGCAATGCATGATCCCGTGACTAACGCCTTAGTCACATTGAGCTCATTATGATGATGCATTACCGAGTGGGCCCAGAGATACCTCTCCGTCACACGGAGTGACAAATCCCAGTCTCGATCCGTGCCAACCCAACAGACACTTTCGGAGATACCCGTAGTGCACCTTTATAGTCACCCAGTTACGTTGTGACGTTTGGCACACCCAAAGCACTCCTACGGTATCCGGGAGTTGCACGATCTCATGGTCTAAGGAAAAGATACTTGACATTGGAAAAGCTCTAGCAAACGAAACTACACGATCTTTTATGCTATGCTTAGGATTGGGTCTTGTCCATCACATCATTCTCCTAATGATGTGATCCCGTTATCAATGACATCCAGTGTCCATAGTCAGGAAACCATGACTATCTGTTGATCAACGAGCTACACGATCTCTAGCAAACGAAACTACACTATCTTTTATGCTATGCTTAGGATTGGGTCTTGTCCATCACATCATTCTCCTAATGATGTGATCCCGTTATCAATGACATCCAATGTCCATAGTCAGGAAACCATGATTATCTTTTGATCAACGAGCTAGTCAACTAGAGGCTTACTAGGGACAGGTTGTGGTCTATGTATTCACACATGTATTACGATTTCCGGACAATACAATTATAGCATGAATAATAGACAATTACCATGAACAAAGAAATATAATAATAACCATTTATTATTGCCTCTAGGGCATATTTCCAACAGATCGTATCTTCTATACGACTCATGCTCGACCTTTCGGTCCTCCGTGTTCCGAGGCCATGTCTGTACATTCTAGGCTCGTCAAGTCAACCTAAGTGTATTGCGTGTGTTCCGAGGCCATGTCTGTACATGCTAGGCTCGTCAACACCCGTTGTATTCGAACGTTAGAATCTATCACACCCGATCATCACGTGGTGCTTCGAAACAACGAACCTTCGCAACGGTGCACAGTTAGGGTGAACACTTTCTTGAAATTATTATAAGGGATCATCTTACTTACTACCGTCGTTCTAAGCAAATAAGATGCAAAAACATGATAAACATCACATGCAATCAAATAGTGACATGATATGGCCAATATCATCATGCTCCTTTGATCTCCATCTTCGGGGCACCATGATCATCTTCGTCACCGGCATGACACCATGATCTCCATCATCATGATCTCCATCATTGTGTCTTCATGAAGTCGTCACGCCAACGATTACTTCTACTTCTATGGCTAACGCGTTTAGCAACAAAGTAAAGTAATTTACATGGCGTTTATTCAATGACACGCAGGTCATGCAAAATAATAAAGACAACTCCTATGGCTCCTGCCGGTTGTCATACTCATCGACATGCAAGTCGTGATTCCTATTACAAGAATATGATCAATCTCATACATCACATATATCATTCATCACATCTTTTGGCCATATCACATCACATAGCACTTGCTGCAAAAACAAGTTAGACGTCCTCTAATTGTTGTTGCAAGTTTTTACGTGGTTTGTAGGTTTCTAGCAAGAACGTTTCTTACCTACGTATGACCACAACGTGATTTGCCAATTTCTATTTACCCTTCATAAGGACCCTTTTCATCGAATCCGTTCCGACTAAAGTAGGAGAGACAGACACCCGCTAGCCACCTTATGCAACTTGTGCATGCCAGTCGGTGGAACCAGTCTCACGTAAGCGTACGTGTAAGGTCGGTCCGGGCCGCTTCATCCTACAATGCCGCCGAAACAAGAAACGACTAGTAGCGGCAAGAAGAATTGGCAAACTCAACGCCCACAACTGCTTTGTGTTCTACTCGTGCATAGTAACTACGCATAGGCCTGGCTCATGATGCCACTGTTGGGAATCGTAGCATAATTTTAAAATTTTCCTACGTTCACCAAGATGCATCTATGGAGTGTACTAGCAACGAGGGGAAGGGAGTGCATCTACATACCCTTGTAGATCGCGAGCGGAAGCGTTCCAATGAACGTGGATGACGGAGTCGTACTCGCCGTGATCCAAATCACCGATGACCGAGTGCCGAACGGACGGCACCTCCGCGTTCAACACACGTACGGTGCAGCGACGTCTCCTCCTTCTTGATCCAGCAAGGGGGAAGGAGAGGTTGATGGAGATCCAACAGCACGACGGCGTGGTGGTGGATGTAGCGGCTCTCCGGCAGGGCTTTGCAAGCTTCTGAGAGAGAGAGAGGTGTTGCAGGGGAGGAGGGAGGCGCCCAAGGCTTAGATGTTGCTGCCCTCCCTTCCCCCCACTATATATAGGGCCAAGGGAGAGGGGGGGCGCAGCCTTGCCCCTTCCTCCAAGGAAGGGTGCGGCCAGGGGGGAGTCCTTCCCCCCCAAGGCACCTCGGAGGTGCCTTCCCCCTTTAGGACTCTCCCTTTTTTCTTATCTCTTGCGCATGGGCCTCTTGGGGCTGGTGCCCTTGGCCCATATAGGCCAAGGCGCACCCCTTACAGCCCATGTGGCCCCCCGGGGCTGGTGGACCCCCTTGGTGGACCCCCGGACCCCTTTCGGCACTCTCGGTACAATACCGATAAAGCGCGAAACTTTTCCGGCGACCAAAATAAGACTTCCCATATATAAATCTTTACCTCCGGACCATTCCGGAACCTCTCGTGACGTCCGGGATCTCATCCGGGACTCCGAACAACTTTTGGGTTTCCGCATACATATATCTCTACAACCCTAGCGTCACCGGACCTTAAGTGTGTAGACCCTACGGGTTCGGGAGACATGCAGACATGACCGAGACGCCTCTCCGGTCAATAACCAACAGCGGGATCTGGATACCCATGTTGGCTCCCACATGTTCCACGATGATATCATCGGATGAACCACGGTGTCGAGGATTCAATCAATCCGTATGCAATTCCCTTTGTCAATCGGTATGTTACTTGCCCGAGATTCGATCGTCGGTATCCCAATACCTTGTTCAATCTCGTTACCGGCAACTCTCTTTACTCGTACCGCAATGCATGATCCCGTGACTAACGCCTTAGTCACATTGAGCTCATTATGATGATGCATTACCGAGTGGGCCCAGAGATACCTCTCCGTCACACGGAGTGACAAATCCCAGTCTCGATCCGTGCCAACCCAACAGACACTTTCGGAGATACCCGTAGTGCACCTTTATAGTCACCCAGTTACGTTGTGACGTTTGGCACACCCAAAGCACTCCTACGGTATCCGGGAGTTGCACGATCTCATGGTCTAAGGAAAAGATACTTGACATTGGAAAAGCTCTAGCAAACGAAACTACACGATCTTTTATGCTATGCTTAGGATTGGGTCTTGTCCATCACATCATTCTCCTAATGATGTGATCCCGTTATCAATGACATCCAGTGTCCATAGTCAGGAAACCATGACTATCTGTTGATCAACGAGCTACACGATCTCTAGCAAACGAAACTACACTATCTTTTATGCTATGCTTAGGATTGGGTCTTGTCCATCACATCATTCTCCTAATGATGTGATCCCGTTATCAATGACATCCAATGTCCATAGTCAGGAAACCATGATTATCTTTTGATCAACGAGCTAGTCAACTAGAGGCTTACTAGGGACAGGTTGTGGTCTATGTATTCACACATGTATTACGATTTCCGGACAATACAATTATAGCATGAATAATAGACAATTACCATGAACAAAGAAATATAATAATAACCATTTATTATTGCCTCTAGGGCATATTTCCAACAGTCTCCCACTTGCACTAGAGTCAATAATCTAGTTACATTGTGATGAATCGAACACCCATTGCGTCCTGGTGTTGATCATGTTTTGCCCTAGGGAGAGGTTTAGTCAACGGATCTGCTACATTCAGGTCCGTATGTACTTTACAAATATCTATGTCTCCATTTTGAACACTTTCACGAATGGAGTTGAAGCGACGCTTGATATGCCTGGTCTTCCTGTGAAACCTGGGCTCCTTCGCAAGGGCAATGGCTCCAGTGTTGTCACAGAAGAGAGTCATCGGGCCCGACGCATTGGGAATCACCCCTAGGTCGGTAATGAACTCCTTCATCCAGACTGCTTCCTGTGCTGCCTCCGAGGCTACCATGTACTCCGCTTCACATGTAGATCCCGCCACGACGCTTTGCTTGCAACTGCACCAGCTTACTGCTCCTCCATTCAATATATACACATATCCGGTCTGTGACTTCGAGTCATCCAGATCTGTGTCGAAGCTAGCGTCGACGTAACCCTTTACGACGAGCTCTTCGTCACCTCCATAAACGAGAAACATATCCTTAGTCCTCTTCAGGTACTTCAGGATATTCTTGACCGCTGTCCAGTGTTCCTTGCCGGGATTACTTTGGTACCTTCCTACCAAACTTACGGCAAGGTTTACATCAGGTCTGGTACACAGCATGGCATACATAATAGACCCTATGGCCGAGGCATAGGGGATGACACTCATCTCTTCTATATCTTCTGCCGTGGTCGGGCATTGAGTCGTTCTCAATTGCACACCTTGCAATACAGGCAAGAACCCCTTCTTGGACTGATCCATATTGAACTTCTTCAATATCTTGTCAAGGTATGTACTTGGTGAAAGACCAATGAGGCGTCTTGATCTATCTCTATAGATCTTGATGCCTAATATATAAGCAGCTTCTCCAAGGTCCTTCATTGAAAAACACTTATTCAAATAGGCCTTTATACTTTCCAAGAATTCTATATCATTTCCCATCAATAGTATGTCATCCACATATAATATGAGAAATGCTACAGAGCTCCCACTCACTTTCTTGTAAACACAGGCTTCTCCATAAGTCTGTGTAAACCCAAACGCTTTGATCATCTCATCAAAGCGAATGTTCCAACTCCGAGACGCTTGCACCAGCCCATAGATTGAGCGCTGGAGCTTGCACATTTTGTTAGCATTCTTAGGATCGACAAAACCTTCCGGCTGCATCATATACAACTCCTCCTTAAGGAAGCCATTAAGGAATGCCGTTTTGACGTCCATCTGCCATATCTCATAATCATAGTACGGCAATTGCTAACATGATTTGGACGGACTTCAGCTTCGCTACGGGTGAGAAAGTCTCATCGTAGTCAACCCCTTGAACTTGTCGATAACCCTTAGCGACAAGTCGAGCTTTGTAGATGGTCACATTACCATCTGCGTCCGTCTTCTTCTTAAAGATCCATTTGTTTTCTATGGCTCGCCGCTCATCGGGCAAGTCAGTCAAAGTGCATACTTTGTTTTCATACATGGATTCTATCTCGGATTTCATGGCTTCTAGCCATTTGTCGGAATCCGGGCCCGCCATCGCTTCTTCATAGTTCGAAGGTTCACCGTTGTCTAACAACATGATTTCCAGGACAGGGTTGCCGTACCACTCTGGTGCGGAACGTGTCCTTGTGGACCTACGAAGTTCAGTAACTTGATCCGAAGCTTCATGATCATCATCATTAACTTCCTCCCCAGTCGGTGTAGGCACCACAGGAACATTTTCCCGCGCTGCGCTACTTTCCGGTTCGGAAGGGGTGACTATCACCTCATCAAGTTCCACTTTCCTCCCACTCAATTCTTTCGAGAGAAACTCCTTCTCTAGAAAGGACCCGTTCTTGGCAACGAAGATCTTGCCCTCGGATCTGAGGTAGAAGGTATACCCAATAGTTTCCTTAGGGTATCCTATGAAGACACATCTTTCCGACTTGGGTTCGAGCTTTTCAGGTCGAAGTTTCTTGACATAAGCATCGCATCCCCAAACTTTTAGAAACGACAGCTTAGGTTTCTTCCCAAACCATAATTCATACGGTGTCGTCTCAACGGATTTCGACGGAGCCCTATTTAAAGTGAATGCGGCAGTCTCTAAAGCATAACCCCAAAATGAGAGCGGTAAATCGGTAAGAGACATCATAGATCGCACCATATCCAATAGAGTGCGATTACGACGTTCGGACACACCATTTCTCTGAGGTGTTCCAGGCGGCGTGAGTTGTGAAACTATTCCACATTTCCTTAAGTGTGCACCAAACTCGTGAATTAAATATTCTCCACCACGATCTGATCGTAAGAATTTTATTTTCCTGTCACGTTGATTCTCAACTTCACTCTGAAATTCCTTGAACTTTTCAAAGGTTTCAGACTTGTGTTTCATTAGGTAGACATACCCATATCTACTTAAATCATCAGTGAGAGTGAGAACATAACGATATCCTCCGCGAGCCTCAACACTCATTGGACCACACACATCGGTATGTATGATTTCCAATAAGTTGGTTGCTCGCTCCATTGTTCCGGAGAACGGAGTCTTGGTCATCTTACCCATGAGGCATGGTTCGCACGTGTCAAATGATTCGTAATCAAGAGACTCCAAAAGTCCATCTGCATGGAGCTTCTTCATGCGCTTAACACCAATGTGACCAAGCCGGCAGTGCCACAAGTATGTGGGACTATCGTTATCAACTTTACATCTTTTGGTATTCACACTGTGAACATGTGTAACATCACGTTCGAGATTCATCAAAAATAAACCATTGACCAGCGGGGCATGACCATAAAACATATCTCTCAAATAAATAGAACAACCATTATCCTCGGATTTAAATGAGTAGCCATCTCGAATTAAACGAGATCCAGATACAATGTTCATGCTCAAAGCTGGCACTAAATAACAATTATTGAGGTTTAAAACTAATCCCGTGGGTAGATGCAGAGGTAGCGTGCCGACGGCGATCACATCAACCTTGGAACCATTCCCGACACGCATCGTCACCTCGTCCTTCGCCAGTCTCCGTTTATTCCGTAGTTCCTGTTTTGAGTTACAAATATGAGCAACCGCACCGGTATGAAATACCCAGGAGCTACTACGAGTACTGGTAAGGTACACATCAATTACATGTATATCACATATACCTTTGGTGTTGCCGGCCTTCTTCTTGTCCGCTAAGTATTTGGGGCAGTTCCGCTTCCAGTGACCACTTCCCTTGCAATAAAAGCACTCAGTCTCGGGCTTGGGTCCATTCTTTGACTTCTTCCCGGTAACTGGTTTACCGGGCGCGGCAACTCCCTTGCCATCCTTCTTGAAGTTCTTCTTACCCTTGCCCTTCTTGAACTTAGTGGTTTTATTCACCATCAACACTTGATGTTCTTTTCTGATCTCCCCTTCCGCTGATTTCAGCATTGAATATACCTCGGGAATGGTCTTTTCCATCCCCTGCATATTGTAGTTCATCACAAAGCTCTTGTAGCTTGGTGGAAGCGACTGGAGGATTCTGTCAATGACCGCGTCATCCGGGAGATTAACTCCCAGCTGAGACAAGCGGTTGTGCAACCCAGACATTCTGAGTATGTGCTCACTAACAGAACTATTCTCCTCCATTTTACAGCTGAAGAACTTGTCGGAGACATCATATCTCTCGACCCGGGCATGAGCTTGAAAAACCAGTTTCAGCTCCTCGAACATCTCATATGCTCCATGTTTCTCAAAACGCTTTTGGAGACTCGGCTCTAAGCTGTAAAGCATGCCGCACTGAACGAGGGAGTAATCATCAGCACGTGATTGCCAAGCGTTCATAACGTCTTGGTTCTCTGGGATTGGTGCTTCACCTAGCGGTGCTTCTAAGACATAATCTTTCTTGGCTACTATTAGGATGAGCCTCAGGTTCCGGACCCAGTCCGTATAGTTGCTGCCATCATCTTTCAGCTTGGTTTTCTCTAGGAACGCGTTGAAATTGAGGACAACGTTGGCCATTTGATCTACAAGACATAGTGTAAAGATTTTAGACTAAGTTCATGATAATTAAGTTCATCTAATCAAGTTTTTAATGAACTCCCACTCAGATAGACATCCCTCTAGTCATCTAAGTGAAACATGATCCGAATTCAACTAGGCCGTGTCCGATCATCACGTGAGACGGACTAGTCAAGATCGGTAAACATCTCCATGTTGATCGTATCTTCTATACGACTCATGCTCGACCTTTCGGTCCTCCGTGTTCCGAGGCCATGTCTGTACATGCTAGGCTCGTCAAGTCAACCTAAGTGTATTGCGTGTGTTCCGAGGCCATGTCTGTACATGCTAGGCTTGTCAACACCCGTTGTATTCGAACGTTAGAATCTATCACACCCGATCATCACGTGGTGCTTCGAAACAACGAACCTTCGCAACGGTGCACAGTTAGGGCGAACACTTTCTTGAAATTATTATAAGGGATCATCTTACTTACTACCGTCGTTCTAAGCAAATAAGATGCAAAAACATGATAAACATCACATGCAATCAAATAGTGACATGATATGGCCAATATCATTATGCTCCTTTGATCTCCATCTTCGGGGCACCATGATCATTTTTGTCACCGGCATGACACCATGATCTCCATCATCATGATCTCCATCATTGTGTCTTCATGAAGTCGTCACGCCAACGATTACTTCTACTTCTATGGCTACCGCGTTTAGCAACAAAGTAAAGTAATTTACATGGCGTTATTCAATGACTCGCAGGTCATGCAAAATAATAAAGACAACTCCTATGGCTCCTGCCGGTTGTCATACTCATCGACATGCAAGTCGTGATTCCTATTACAAGAATATGATCAATCTCATACATCACATATATCATTCATCACATCTTCTGGCCATATCACATCACATAGCACTTGCTGCAAAAACAAGTTAGACGTCCTCTAACTGTTGTTGCAAGTTTTTACGTGGTTTGTAGGTTTCTAGCAAGAACGTTTTCTTACCTACGTATGACCACAACGTGATTTGCCAATTTCTATTTACCCTTCATAAGGACCCTTTTCATCGAATCCGTTCCGACTAAAGTAGGAGAGACAGACACCCGCTAGCCACCTTATGCAACTAGTGCATGTCAGTCGGTGGAACCTGTCTCACGTAAGCGTACGTGTAAGGTCGGTCTGGGCCGCTTCATCCTACAATGCCGCCGAAACAAGAAACGACTAGTAGCGGCAAGAAGAATTGGCAAACTCAACGCCCACAACTGCTTTGTGTTCTACTCGTGCATAGTAACTACGCATAGACCTGGCTCATGATGCCACTGTTGGGAATCGTAGAATAATTTAAAATTTTCCTACGCTCACCAAGATGCATCTATGGAGTCTACTAGCAACGAGGGGAAAGGAGTGCATCTACATACCCTTGTAGATCGCGAGCGGAAGCGTTCCAATGAACGTGGATGACGGAGTCGTACTCGCCGTGATCCAAATCACCGATGACCGAGTGCCGAATGGACGGCACCTCCGCGTTCGAAACACGTACGGTGCAGCGACGTCTCCTCCTTCTTGATCCAGCACGACGGCGTGGTGGTGGATGTAGCGGGTCTCCGGCAGGGCTTCGCCGAGCTTCTGCGAGAGAGAGAGGTGTTGCAGGGGAGGAGGGAGGCGCCCAAGGCTGTAGGTTGCTGCCCTCCCTCCCCCCTCCCTTTATATAGGCCCCTGGGGGGGCGCCGGCCCAAGGAGATGGGATCTCCAAGGGGGGGCGGCGGCCAAGGGGGGGAAGGGGTTGCCTTGCCCCCCAAGTCAAGGAGGAAGCTCCCCCCCTAGGGTTCCCAACCCTAGGCGCATGGGGGGAGGCCCAAGGGGGGCGCCCCAGCCCACTAAGGGCTGGTTCCCTTCCACTTTCAGCCCACGGGGCCCTCCGGGATAGGTGGCCCCACCCGGTGGACCCCCGGGACCCTTCCGGTGGTCCCGGTACAATACCGGTAACCCCCGAAACTTTCCCGGTGGCCGAAACTTGACTTCCTATATATAATTCTTCACCTCCGGACCATTCCGGAACCTCTCGTGACGTCCGGGATCTCATCCGGGACTCCGAACAACTTTTGGGTTTCCGCATACATATATCTCTACAACCCTAGCATCACCGGACCTTAAGTGTGTAGACCCTACGGATTCGGGAGACATGCAGACATGACCGAGACGCCTCTCCGGTCAATAACCAACAGCGGGATCTGGATACCCATGTTGGCTCCCACATGTTCCACGATGATCTCATTGGATGAATACGGTGTTGAGGATTCAATCAATCCGTATGCAATTCCCTTTGTCAATCGGTATGTTACTTGCCCGAGATTCGATCGTCGGTATCCCAATACCTTGTTCAATCTCGTTACCGGCAAGTCTCTTTACTCGTACCGCAATGCATGATCCCGTGACTAACGCCTTAGTCACATTGAGCTCATTATGATGATGCATTACCGAGTGGGCCCAGAGATACCTCTCCGTCACACGGAGTGACAAATCCCAGTCTCGATCCGTGCCAACCCAATAGACACTTTCGGAGATACCCGTAGTGCACCTTTATAGTCACCCAGTTACGTTGTGACGTTTGGCACACCCAAAGCACTCCTACGGTATCCGGGAGTTGCACGATCTCATGGTCTAAGGAAAAGATACTTGACATTGGAAAAGCTCTAGCAAACGAAACTACACGATCTTTTATGCTATGCTTAGGATTGGGTCTTGTCCATCACATCATTCTCCTAATGATGTGATCCCGTTATCAATGACATCCAGTGTCCATAGTCAGGAAACCATGACTATCTGTTGATCAACGAGCTAGTCAACTAGAGGCTTACTAGGGACAGGTTGTGGTCTATGAATTCACACATGTATTACGATTTCCGGACAATACAATTATAGCATGAATAAGAGACAATTACCATGAACAAAGAAATATAATAATAACCATTTATTATTGCCTCTAGGGCATATTTCCAACAATAAACTGTTCAAAAATCAGAATGGTGAAGTATTTGCTAGATATGTTGGCACTAACTGCAGGAACGGTTCTCCTATGAAGAAAATCTGGGTTCCCAAAAGGTACCTTGAAAGTCTTCAGGTGAATGTCCTCATGACACCACCTATGAAGATTAGGAACTCCAGATCAAATTCTTCATATGGATAAAAGTCCTCATACGGACCAAATTCCTCACGTGGATCAAATTCCTCAAAAGAATCAAAGTCCTCATATGAACATCATTGTGCTAATAACTCTATTTCGCAGGGAAGAGCCAAGGTCTATGAATATGAGCATTATTCTTCTAATCATTATGTTCATAAGTCCTCGAAAAATTTCTCTGCTTATTCATATGCTTACCCTAACTCCTCTTATGTGAAACAAAATGGATTGGCTTCTATGCCACCTTTCTCGTATGGAGCTCGCAAAGTGATGAACTCTTTGCCACCCCTTCAGATGTGGGTGGTGAAGAAAAAGAACTAATCTTTTATGCAGGGTCAGGTCTCCAGACGTACTTAAACGTCTGAAGAATTTGCTGGAGACCTGAAAAGTGCCTGAAAGGACGCGGGCTAATCATGAAGAAATGAACCTTCATTTCTCACGTCCTCGTACTGCTTTAACTATTGCATTGCTTGATGAAATTGGTCTGATGAATTGTGATGTCATATTCTTCATTGATGAAGTATATGAAGTTTGTAAGCTGCACTAATTCATCTGCAGGATGATCAACCCAAAGCCACTGAGTGGGTCCTCGATAGTGGATGTACAAATCATATGACTGGTGACAAGAATCTATTGATGGATGCTCCTTATCACCATCGCATCTGAAGCATATCATCTTCGCTGACAAAGGCAAAAGTCAGGTATTGGGTCTAGGTAAGGTTGCGATCACAAAGGATCGACACATGGACAAAGTCATGCTTGCCGAGTCCTTAGGATACAACCTCATGTCTGTCTCAATGCTTTGTGATCTTGATATGGTTGCTGTCTTTGGCAAGTATCGTTGTGTTGTGGTTATGGAAGCTGACAATTCCAAAGTCTTCGAAGGCTTCTCTACAGGACCGCAACCAGCCCTGTGCCTACTTGCAAAAGCTTCAGAAGGCTGGCTATGGCATCGAGGACTTGGTCATGCAGGCATGAGGAATTTGCACACGATTGCGAAGGAGAGGCATGTCATTGGCATTGAGAATATCAAATTCCTCAAGGATCACTTGTGTGGAGCTTGTGAAGCTGGAAAGATGACCCAGGCTAAGCATCGAGCGAAAACTATCATGACCACTACTCGACCATTTGAATTGCTTCATATGGATCTCTTCGGTCCTAACCATTACTCAGCAGTCACAAATGACGCATCTCTCTAGGGCTTTGTTATTGTTGATGATTACTCTCGATACACATGGGTACACATTGTTACTTACAAACATGAAGTGCAGGAAGTCTTCAAATGATTTTCCTCGAGGGCTTCAACCAACTTTGGTGTGAAGATCAAGCACATCAGAAGTGACAATGGAACTGAGTTCAAGAATTCTGGTCTTGATGACTATCTTGATGAACTTGGTATTACTCATGAGTTATCTGCTCCTTACACTCCTCAGCAGAATGGCGTCATGGAGCACAAGAACAGAACTCTTGTTGAGATGGCTCGCACTATGCTTGATGAGTACAATACCCCTCGTCACTTCTGGATTGAGGAAATCTATACTGCGTGCCACATCAACAACAGGGTATATCTTCACAAGTTCTTCAAGAAGACTGCCAATGAACTCCTCACTAACAAGAAACCCAATGTGAGTTATTTCAAAGTCTTCGGTGCTAAATGTTGGATTAGAGATCCTCATCACAATGCAAAATTGGCACCGAAAGCACATGAAGGTTTTATGCTTGGTTACGGAAAGGACTCGCACACCTACGGGGTCTTCAACAACGTTCTTCACAAGGTTGTTGAAACTATAGATGTGCGGTTCGATGAAACTAATGGCTCGCAAAGAGAGCACCTACCTTATGTGATAGATGAACCAGCACCTGAGGAATCTATCAAGTTCAAGGCTACTGAGGATGTCATTCCTACCGAAGAATCTGCTGAAGAATTCATTCCAGAACGTGAAGAACGTCGAGCTAATGCACCTGAAGAAAATGCTGAAGAAAATGGTGCTGAAGAAAATGCTGATCAAATTCCTCGACGACAACCAACTCATCCTCGCGTTGCAAAAGAAGTGCAAGTTGAAAAGATCATCAATGACATTGAAGCATCAGGTCCTCTCACACGCTCAAAAGTTTCACATTTATCTAACTTTTGTGGGCACTATGCTCCTGTCTCTATCATAGAGCCCACTAAGGTAGATGAAGCATTTCTGGAGCCTGAGTGGATTCAGGCCGTGCAAGAAGAATTACATCAATTCGAACTCAACAACGTCTAGGAACTGGTTAAACGTCCAGAACCTCGCAAGCACAATATCATTGGCACAAAGTGGATCTACCGCAACAAGCAAGATGAAAATGGCCTTGTGGTGAGGAATAAGGCACGGCTTGTAGCTCAAGGCTACACACAGGTTGAAGGAATTGATTTCGATGAAACTTTTACACCTATTGCTAGACTTGAAGCTATTCGCATATTACTTGCTTATGCTAACCATCATGATATCACTCTATATCAAATGGATGTGAAAAGTGCATTCCTCAATGGTAAGCTTGAGGAAGAAGTATATGTTGCTCAACCCCCAGGTTTTGAAGATCCAAAGCATCCTGACAAAGTCTTCAGACTCAATAAGGCCCTCTATGGCCTCAAGCAGGCCCCTCGGGCATGGTATGATACTTTGAAGGAATTCCTCATGAAGAAAGGCTTCAAACCCGGTTCACTCAACCCTACTCTTTTCACTAAATCTTATGATGGTAAATTGTTTGTGTGCCAAATATATGTTGATGATATTATCTTTGGCTGTACTGACCAACGTTATAGTGATGAATTTGCCTATATGATGAGTGAATAATATCAAATGTCTATGATGGGAGAGTTGAAATTCTTCTTAGGTCTTCAAATTCGTCAACAGCGCAATGGCATATTCATATCTCAGGAGAAGTACCTCAAGGATGTACTGAGGAAATTCGGCATGCCAGATTTCAAAGGCGTCAAAATTCCGATGCCCACAAATGGCCATCTGTGCACTGATGAAAATGGTATTGACTTCGATCAAAAGGTATACCGCTCCATGATTGGTTCTTTATTGTATTTATATGCATCTAGGCCAGATATTATGCTTAGTGTTTGCATGTGTGCCCGATTTCAAGCTACACCGAAGGAATCACACCATAAGGCTGTGAAACATATTCTTCGATATCTAGCTCACACCCCAACACTTGGATTATGGTACCCCAAGGGCTCGGCTTTTGATCTCATTGGATATTCCGACTCTGACTATGCTGGTGATCGTGTGGACCGCAAGTCAACATCTAGTACATGTCATTTCCTCGGACGATCTTTGGTCTGTTGGTCCTCGAAGAAACAGAACTGCGTATCACTGTCTACTGCTGAAGCTGAGTACATTGCTGCTGGTTCTTGCTATGCTCAATTGCTGTGGATGAAGCAAACTCTCAAGGACTATGGCGTCAACGTGAAGAATGTGCCTCTCTTCTGTGACAATGAGAGTGCCATCAAGATTGCTCACAACCCAGTTCAGCACTCAAAGACAAAGCACATTCAGATTCGTCATCATTTTCTTCGCGGACATGTGTTGAAGGGCGACATTTCTATTGAGCCTGTGAAGACTGAAGAACAGCTAGCCGATATCTTCACAAAGCCCTTGGATGAGAAGAGATTTAGCAAGTTGCGGTGTGAGCTAAATATCCTAGAATCTTTGAATGTTCTTTGAAAAGGACATTCATCCTAACACTTATGCAAAATTGATGACTTAGATGTGCAACACATGAAGAAACGTCTTTCTTCAATCAATGAAGAATAACACTCGAAGTCTGAAGAAATTAACGAAGAATTTGATTCTCAGAACCCTATGAAAATTGTACGCGGTGTCTGAAATCATCATTCTTATACGGTGGGTCACGCCACCACCAAAGGTTGAAAATCTTCAATTTGAGTTTTTCCTCAGTTTTGAAATTCCTCAGTTGTTCAAAATCTTCAACTTTGCAAAATCTTCACTGTTTCCGTCGTTTTTCTTCATTGGCTATATATATATATATATATATATATAAACTCATATGTATATATATATATATGAGTTTATGTCCTCTACAGCATTCACTTATGGCTAATTCTTCAAGTTGTGTTTTCTGCTAAGTGAATGTGATCGGACCCTTCCCCCTCTATGCTATACTCAACCCAATCTATTCACAAATTCTTCATGTGCGTTCTATTTGAAACTCGTTCAAAATCTTCGCTGTGTCCTTGTCAGCTGAAGAATTTGCGAACGGAACTTTTAACTTATCTTATCCAAATTTTCGGCTTTGCCGCTCAAACCGTTCCGCATCCCATGAAATACTTATCTATTCACCCACGATCTAACACGATCTCCACTTCTCAGTACGTGGGTGACACATGTCAAGCGAATGAGAAGGGTCAGGGGCACGTTCGTCCAATTTCTTCGGGTGAACAGTTTTTCACCGTGGCTATAAATACCCCCTCTCCCCTTCCTCACTTCCTTTACTCCGCTCGACCTCTCTCAAGCTCGAGCTTCTCAAACCCTAGCACCGTTGCTACTTCATCGTCGCCGATGAGGAAGAGCTTCACTGCCTCGACCTTGTCGCCGCCGTACTCGCGCTGGCCACGGAAATCTTCACTCTGCCGCCGCCGTAGCCGCCTTCCTCTGCCGAGTTAGGGCGTGGAAGATCTGCACAGACGAACTTCACTTCGCCACCTCACAGCTCGTCGTGTTCTTCGTTCAGGGTAATTAAAAGTTTCTTTTACTGCCCTCTTTGATTCAAATGATTTCTACAAAATCTTCAAAAGGTGTTTATTCTTCAAATTCTTCACACACTAAACACCTCACATATCATCTGATCTTGATTCATTTCTCTAAGCTATAATTTCTCTTCAAGATTCCTCAATTGTGCGGATTTCTGATCTGTACAACTCTGGAACCTAAGACTAAGAACGCTTAGTGAAATTCTTCAAGACTCGCCTGGTCAAATTCCTCAAACTTTTTTTAAAAAAAAAACTTCTGAGAACGCATATGACCTCTCCAAATTCCTCGCAACTATACTCTGTTCACAGGTACTCATGTCCGCAGCTGAATCACTAGGTTCTCATCAACTTAACTCATTTGCAGCGTTCCACGAAGAAAAGTTGCATACTTCTTCAGAAAATTCAGTTGTCCAAATTCCTCATCTGAAGAAAATGGCTGATGGAAAGAAGCCACAGAAAGGAGGAAAGAGGCCTGAGGTCAACACTGCATTTGAAATCCCTGAGGAAATCTATGTTGGGTACTGCACACCCCCTGAGGAAGATAAAAATCAGCGCAAGGTGCGCATTCAGAAGATAGAGAGGAGATGGACAAGAGAGTGGTGGGAGTACAGATATATGACTCCCAAGTACATGAAGAAATTCGCACTCAATCCTCCATGCTCAAGACCTCCGTTGGCACCTGGCCAAGAAGCTGATCTCACCAGCCTCAAGCATGGTGAAGATTATCCTGAAGAATGGGCCAAGCGCCAGGCCAAGTTGGCCAAACAAGCAAAAGATGCAGTGAGGAAATTCAACGAGGACTCGGCTGCTGCTGAGGCCTCTGCTGTCAGGCCGAAGAAATCCATGGCAAAGAAGCCTGCGCACAAGCCAAGTGCCTCTTCTTCAATGCCCTCACGGCCAATTTCCTCAGCTAAGCCCTCACGGCCAATTCCTCACGCTGCTCCTGCTCCTCCAAAGACCTCAGCTGCTCCGACCAAATCCTCAGCACCTGTGCATCTTGCCACATGCCAAAGGACTACAGGCTTCTCTATTGCCTCAGGAGTTTCAGCTAGTTCCTCAGCTGCACCAAATTCTTCAACAAGACCCTCTCTGCTGAAGACTAAGACCACTGTTGGACGAGGCTCTCGCCCAAGTCCTCACAAGAAGCAGGTCGCCTTCCAAGTGTCGTCTGAAGAAGACGAAGCTGATGATGAAGAACTTGCTGAAATCATCAGAGATAGGCAAGTCAGGGCCGCTAGAGCCAAGGGCACAAATGTGTCTCTGCTTTTGGATCCAAAGTTGATCCTCGATTACATTGATCTCTGGCACAAGGACCCAAACACTCCTATGCCTGATTTCAAGCTGACTCCTGGCCAAAGTCATATGCTGACTGCCTTCATCCAAGAAGAAAAATGGAAATTTGAGAAGGCCAAGCAAGTTAAGAAAGCACAGTATAGAAAGGAGAAATTCCTGAAGAACAACGTTGTCTCTATGACAACTGATGGACTTGTGAAGATCCAGTCTGAAATCAAAGTCCTCAACGATGATTTCAATGCTTACTATGCTGATTGGAAAGGAGCCAAGGTCAGGTTTGTTAAACTGACTAAGATGTTCACCTCCAATGTTGCAGCCCCATCGCAACAAGAAATTCCTCAGGCTGAAGCATCTGCTCAGCCAACTGAAGAACATGCCAGCACCACTGATGACATTCAGGCTGCTGAAGAAAATGTGAGTTCCAGGGCTGATGACTATATTCCAGCCGCTGATGAAATTGCCAGGGCATCCACTAGTGGTGCGCCTGAAGAAAATGAAGAGGTCAGGGCAACTGCATCAGTTGTGCCTGAAGAAAATCAACCACATTCCTCTGCTCCTCCTGCGCCTACCCCAACTCCAATTCTTCCATCTGCATCAGATGTGAAGAAGACCAAGGCTGCAGAGCATGCAGCAGTGAAGAAAAGGAAAGCATCAGCTCCTTCAGATTCTTCAGCACCGAAGAAGATGAAGAAATTGACAAGCTCATTTGCTAATCCAATTGATGATGTTCCAATTTCCTCCATGCCATCAAAGGAAATCGTCCCTTTTGATGAAGAATATGTGATCCCTAGCGGATATGATGAAGAAAATCCTTCTGCTGCTTCGTCAGAGCAGATGGATGAAGAAATTGAAGTGGATAAAATCCCTTCAACCCCCACAGTTTCCTCGCCTATGCCTCAGTTTACTGTTGAAGAGGCCGGCGTTGAAGAAATGGAAGATGAAGATGTGGACATTGGCTGCACCACACCGGTTATGAATGATGACTTTTGGGAAAGTCAGCACCCCAACTCTCCACTCTTCACACCATTGCAACAAATTCCTCAGTCCTCAGCAACTACAGTTCAAATGGGATCTGATGAAGCTCATGAAGAAATTCCAGCCACTAGAGCTGAAGAAAATGAAGAATTGAAGACCCAAGCTGCCACTGAAGAGGAACCAGAAATTCCTCAGCCTGAAGAACCTGAGATTGCGATTCCTGAGGTTGTAATGCAACTGACTGACACTCCTCTACCCAAGCCAAAGGATCCATTCTCAAGGAAGCAAAAATTCAAGGCTAATGATTTCTTTGGCGAGCACGTATTCTTCACTGATTACAACCCCTATAACGCTGCTCGCATTAGGAAGAGGTGTTTCTGGACTGCCAGGCAGGCAAATTTTTTTTCCTCAGTGCTGTTCAACAAAGACAAAGTCTTCGATCATGAGCACATTCCTCACATGGATATGGAATCTCTGCCGTGCTTCGGGCTAGTCCTCAGTGTTCTTTATGACGCTGGACTGTTAAATTTCTGCACTGATATATGTGATTGGAATGAAGAGTTCATTCTTCAATTTTATGCAACTCTGCACATCACCGGAGACTCTGAAGATGTGAATTCATGGGTGCTGGACTGGATGTCTGAAAATACTCACTACAAAGCACCAGCTACTGAATTGCTTCGGGCTTTGCCTCTCAGTCCTCCCCTTGAAGCCGCTTGTTGCGTCTACAGTGAACCTGAGCTTACAGATCACTATATGCAAGTACTGATGGAGCCTTTGAAGCCAGGTCAGGCCCTAAGAACAAAATTCCTTGTGAAGGAATTGTTATATGTGCCTCGGACTGTCTATCGCATTCTGGCGAAGACATTGAGTCCTATCAAGGGCCACGACTCGGATGAAGAAGAAGTCGTTGGCATCATGAAGAATCTTCTTTTCAATATCATTCATGGCGTTCCCGTCAACTTCCATGATTTCTTCATGAGGACTCTGGCCAATGTCGCAATGACACCGTTTGAGTTGAAGCCTCATGCTCCTTGGATCATGAGATTCATCAGAACAAGGTCTTCACTCAACTACAAAGCTGACACACTGAACCATTGCAGCTACTTGCCCCCGATTGAAGTCCTCAAACGGACATTTTCCTCAGCTGATGAAAAGGGCAAGGCTACTGCTGTCATTGATGAAGGCATTCGTCCATTGGATGGTCAATTTCGCAAGGCTGCATCCTACTCCACCAATGATGACTCTGCCACCCATGACTCTGCCGCCAACGCCACCAAGCCAAATCCTCAAGGCACAGCTCCCAGGGTGATGACTGACCGTGAGCTTCTCCTCGGTCTTCACCAGAAGGTTGATCGCAATCACAAATGGGTCAAGCGTCAGTTTGGCTCAATTCTTCACAACATGACTGCTACCCACAATGCAGTGAAGAAAAACCATTACTACCTTCATGAAACCCTCAACCGCACCTGGGTTGTTCTGTCTCACATTTACGGCGAAGAAGATCTGAAGAAAATGGGTCTCCAGGAGGACTTTGACTGGTCTGCACCTCCACCGAAGAAATACAAGAAGGTCAAGGTTCCGTCCTTGGTGGCCAGCTCCTATTCTTCATCGCGCGACACCGATGAACATGAAGACTTGGACGACACTGCGGCAGGCCCTACTCCACCAAACGACCCCAACAACGCTGGCGCTCCTTCATCAACTTGATATTATTCAGGGGCGTTAGTCCTCATTTTCGAACCTTTTGGTCATTCGATGACAAAGGGGGAGAAATTTGAGTTAGTCTTAAAGTGTGTCTATCTTATATGGGCGTTTTTTTTCTAAGTTACAACTCTCGTTCTTCTGATGACTTTGTTGGATCGAGTTGTAAACTTAAACTCTATGGTGGTCTGACACTTTTGCTGTGTTTTTCTGCATGCTTATTCCTTGTTAATATTAATGCACGCATGCTGAATTACTTCAGTCACCATATTTCATCATGCATTTCAAATTCTTCATATTATGTCAAATGCGTGTATGAATTACAAGATATAGGGGGAGATCTCCATGATTTTAATCTTCAAGTGTGCATTGCTTCAAAAGCAAATTCCTCACTATGCACATATTCAGGGGGAGTTCTTCTATATCTTGCAATCAAATTCCTCAATATCAGTATTTCCACTTCATATGTTTATCCCCGTTGAAAACATAACCTATATTGTCATCAATCACCAAAAAGGGGGAGATTGTAAGTGCGTCTAGTGCCCCTTAGTGATTTTGGTGTATTGAAGACTTATAGGTTAATGGACTAATGTGTTTATGAGTGTACACAGGTCTATAAGTCTATGAGGAGTTTGATATTTACAGAGAAAGTCGACCCCTAAAAATGAAGTTCTTCGACTGAAGACTTTGGACTTCTGAAGACTTTGAAAGTGAAGAAATTGGTGTGACCTTGAAGACTTGGTATTCATTTGAGGAACATGAAGCATGAAGACTTTTGTTTTCGTAGTTTCATTTTCTCTTTCTTGAGTCATAGGAAACACCATACTGTAAATGGGGGTCGAGAAAATACTAAGGAAAAATTTCCATGTGATGCTCAACTCAAAATCCTACACCTACCAATCCCTTGGAGTGAAGCCATTGGAAATATCATACAGTTCAGTCATATTCTTCAGAGACAGAGACGAAGTTCTTCTGGTCTCTGAGGAATTTGTTCTGACTGAGGAGTTAGGAATTCGCCAGTGTGGATTGCCTACACAGTGAGGAACATGATAGCCCTGAGGAATTTGATACTCAAATTTCCGACCGTTGCTGTGCTATGCGCCAGCTGTCCCAAAATATCTACCCACCTAACGGTCATATCATTGAAGGGCATTTATGTCTTATCATGTCGGGCTGCTCCCTAGGCTATAAATAGCCGCCCCCTACAACCACTAGCTGGTTGGCTGCTCCGAGAGAAACTGACACTTGCCATTTGAGAGCATCCCATCCTTCGAGGACTTTGAGCGAAAATCATCAAGTGAGGAAAACCCAAACACCCACAAAACCAAAGTGATTGAGCATCACTGAAGAGATTGATCCTGTGTGGATCCGACGCTTGTTACCTTTGAAGACTGTGCTTCTTCCAGACGGTTAGGCGTCATGGTCTAGAGCATCCAAGAGGAAATTGTGGATCGCCGAGTGACCGAGTCTGTAAAGGTTTGGAAGTCACCTGAAGACTTACCACGAGTGATTGGGCGAGGTTTGTGTGACCTGAGCTCAAGGAGAATACGGTGAGAACTGTGTGTCCGGGACTGTGTGTCCTCAGGTTTAAATACCTAGCCGCTACAACCAGACGTATAACTCAGACAGTAGTTGGAACTGGTCTACCAAATCATTGTCTTCACCAAGCTTACTGGCTCTATTTCCTCAACTCTTTTATTTCCTCATAACTGTGTTATGCACTTGTTCATATATGTGTTTGAAGACTTTGACTGAAGACTTTCTCAATTTCCTCAGTTCAATTTCTTCAGTCTATTTGTCTTCATCCTGTGCTATCCTGTATTTACGCTTTCTGTACTCTGTGCTTGTCTTCATTTCATCATGATGACCATGCATGTCTTCTGTTATGCATACTTTTGAGTACTTATTCCGCTGCAAGTAGTTCTTCGCTAAGGAATTTCCTCACTGGCAAATTCCTCAGTGAAGAATTCATAAAAATCGCCTATTCACCCCCCTCTAGTCGATATAACGCACTTTCAATTGGTATCAGAGCAAGGTACTCCCTTGTTCTGTGTGATTTTGGTTTAACCGCCTGGAGTTTTAGTTATGTCGACCGCAGGTATGAAGAAAGTGACATGCCCCATCTTTGACAGTCACGAGTATCCCAAGTGGAAGGCCATGATGAAGAAGCGCCTCATGGCGATGAACAGCGAACTGTGGACCGTCACTGAGATTGGTCTTACCGATCTGTGCAAGACGGCGGAAGCTGATGACATTCGCAAGTACACTCTTCTCAACCTCACGGCGAAGGACGTCATCTGCTCCTGTCTGTCTCAAAATCAGTTCAGGAACATCATGCATCTCAATCATGCGAAGCTTATCTGGGACCGTCTCTCTGAGGTCTATGAAGGTCATCGAACCCGTCATGATCCTTGGTTTGAGGACTTCAAGGAATCTCTCAAAGCGATGACATTCGAACCAGAATTGTCATCCTCTTCATCATGCCTTATGGCAAAAAGTGCTGAGGTAACTTAATGCTACCTATCCGAGTCAAGTGATGATGAATCTGGTGATGAATTTGGACCCAGCTATGTCAAACTTGCTTCCCTTGCCACTAAACAACAAAGAGCTTTGGAAAAAGTTCAATACATGCTAAATAAGAGCGATGATATGTTGGGTGAAGAAATGGATCAGTCAAAAGCTTTGGCTGAAAGTCTTCAGAGACTTCATACTAAGTATGACACCCTTCAAGATCAACATAACACTCTCTTATCTCATCATGAGAAGCTTTCTTATGAATTTCTTCAAAGAAAGCAAGATCTTGAGAAGCTAAGAGTGAGTTATGAAGATCTTCAGAAGGAGCGCGATTCATTACTTGCTCAACAAATCAACGCTGCTCAGGAAGAATTTGTTCCTCCATGCTTGAAATGCATTGAACGTGAATCTGCTAATTCTTCACCTGAATGTTCAAATGCTTCTAATGCTACAAATTCTTCACCTGCCTCTACTATCACTAATTCCTCATCTGAGGACATTGCTAGTATCACTGACGATGCAGGGCTGAAGAGATTGTACATGATAGGCATGTACAAAAGCCTCAAAGGGCATCAGACTCTTTGTGATGTGCTTAAAAAGCAGATCCTCAACAGGAACCCTAGGAAAGAGGGTATTGCCTTTGAGAGGAAACTCAATGCTGATGGTACATATTAGAAGCCTGAGCAGTACCCCAAAACCTCATGGGTTGCTGCAAAGGGACCTCCAGTTGATCCATCTAATTTATCTGGCTTTACATGTGAACCTTCTCATTCTTCTGATGAGTCATTTGACTCCAACTATAAACTGTTCAAAAATCAGAATGGTGAAGTATTTGCTAGATATGTTGGCACTAACTGCAGGAACGGTTCTCCTATGAAGAAAATCTGGGTTCCCAAAAGGTACCTTGAAAGTCTTCAGGTGAATGTCCTCATGACACCACCTATCAAGAATAGGAACCCCAGATCAAATTCTTCATATGGACCAAATTCTTCATATGGATACAAGTCCTCATACGGACCAAATTCCTCAAAAGAATCAAAGTCCTCATATGAACATCATTGTGCTAACAACTCTGTTTCGTAGGGAAGAGCCAAGGGCTATGAATATGAGCATTATTCTTCTAATCATTATGTTCATAAGTCCTCGAAAAATTTCTCTGCTTATTCATATGCTTACCCTAACTCCTCTTATGTGAAATGAAATGGATTGGCTTCTATCCCACCTTTCTCGTATGGAGCTCGCAGAGTGATGAACTCTTTGCCACCCCTTCAGATGTGGTTGGTGAAGAAAAAGAACTAATCTTTTATGCAGGGTCAGGTCTCCAGACGTACTTAAACGTCTGAAGAATTTGCTGGAGACCTGAAAAGTGCCTGAAAGGACGCAGGCTAATCATGAGGAAATGAACCTTCATTTCTCACGTCCTCATACTGCTTTAACTATTGCATTGCTTGATGAAATTGGTCTGATGAATTGTGATGTCATATTCTTCATTGATGAAGTATATGAAGTTCGTAAGCTGCACTAATTCATCTGCAGGATGATCAACCCAAAGCCACTGAGTGGGTCCTCGATAGTGGATGTACAAATCATATGACTGGTGACAAGAATCTATTGATGGATGCTCCCTTATCACCATCGCATCTGAAGCATATCATCTTTGCTGACAAAGGCAAAAGTCGGATATTGGGTCTAGGTAAGGTTGCGATCACAAAGGATCGACACATGGACAAAGTCATGCTTGTCGAGTCCTTAGGATACAACCTCATGTCTGTCTCAATGCTTTGTGATCTTGATATGGTTGCTGTCTTTGGCAAGTATCGTTGTGTTGTGGTTATGGAAGCTGACAATTTCAAAGTCTTCGAAGGCTTTAGGAGAGGAGACTTGTATATTGTTGATTTCTCTACAGGACTGCAACCAGCCATGTGCCTACTTGCAAAAGCTTCAGAAGGCTGGCTATGGCATCGACGACTTGGTCATGCAGGCATGAGGAATTTGCACATGCTTGCGAAGAAGAAGCATTCATTGGCATTGAGAATATCAAATTCCTCAAGGATCACTTGTGTGGAGCTTGTGAAGCTGGAAAGATGACCAAGGCTAAGCATCCAGCGAAAACTATCATGACCACTACTCGACCATTTGAATTGCTTCATATGGATCTCTTCGGTCCTAACCATTACTCAGCAGTCACAAATGACGCATCTCTCTATGGCTTTGTTATTGTTGATGATTACTCTCGATACACATGGGTACACATTGTTACTTACAAACATGAAGTGCAGGAAGTCTTCAAACGATTTTCCTCGAGGGCTTCAACCAACTTTGGTCTTGTCCATCACATCATTCTCTAATGATGTGATCCCGTTCATCAAATTACAACACATGTCTATGGTCAGGAAACATAACCATCTTTGATTAACGAGCTAGTCAAGTAGAGGCATACTAGGGACACTCTATTTTCTCTATGTATTCACACATGTATCAAGTTTCCGGTTAATACAATTCTAGCATGAATAATAAACATTTATCATGATATAAGGAAATATAAATAACAACTTTATTATTGCCTCTAGGGCATATTTCCTTCAATAGAGGCAACCAATATGAAGACTCTTAGTTTGTGCATCACCTTGGCAGCCTTCATAATGCATATGAAGGTGCCAATATGGCAACTCTGCTAGGGTTGCTCTAACTAGCTGGATTCACTAGAGATGATATCATGTGTGTTATAGCATCTTCAACCGGACTGGCCTTATTTGGACCCCCTCCCTCATGTTTGCAAGCACGTCTATATAGTGTTTATGGACACACTATTGAAAGGCCTTCTTTGGGTAAATCGACAAAGGCTTAGCTTTATTATGTTTTGCTCATTAGCTAGCTTAGCCCTATTTGTCCCGCATGCAACAGGTTACCCGCATTCGGCCCACCAATTGCCTGAACAAATGCATATGATTGGTGGGGATGGTGAGAGAGAGAGGAAAGAGAGAAAAGGAAAGCAAGTTGTTGGGGGTTGGGCCGAATCTAATGTGATGGGTTGTGTTCACACGTCTGGACACAACATTTCCTCCCCGCATACGGGCTAAGTTTGAGAGTTTGCAGACAACCCGAACATTTGGGGAAGATTTCCGCTAGGAGGGGGGTGGTGGTGGAGAATTTTTTTTCACCCTCTCCTATCAGGGTGTTGTCCACCCGAGCATATAGGGGGTTCCGGCTGGAGATGTTCTTACAGCGAAAATTAGTTGCAATTAGATTTAGTTGTTTCAAACATGAATCTTTTTGCCGACTAGCTAGTTTTTTCAAAACTCTGTACTAATTAACTGGATTACTAGAGTTGTCATCTTGCGTGTTGGTGCACAAATTGGTTGTAATATATTTTAATAAAAACATGATTATTTTTACTAGCATGTAAGCTAACTTTTGTTTGAGAACTCTGTAAAACTAATTGGATTTACCAGAGACGATATCCGCTTGTTGCTATGGAAATTAGTTGTAATATATTTTAACTAGATTTAGTTGTATGGGACATAAATATTTGGACTAACAAAATCATCACAAAACTAAAAATGCTTATATAATTTTTGCGGGATATTATATATTATTACTATGTATTTATAAAATATCTATTTTATATAAGTAACACTCATGGGTACTCCATCCGGTCCTTTTTAGTCTGCATATAAGTTTTGTCCAAAGTCAAAGTATCTCTACTTTGACCAAACATATAAAAAAGTATCAACATTCACAATGCCAAATCAATATTGTTAGATTCTTTATGAAATGTAGTTTCATAGTATATATATTTCGTATTGTAGATGGTGATATTTTTCAATATAAATTTGGTCAAACTTTGCAATGTTTGACTTGACAAAAATATAATACGCTGAGTAAGAAGGATCATAGGGAGTACATGATACTATATTGAGAAAAATAGGTTAGTGAAAACTTTGTACTAACTACCTAGATTTAACAGGAGACCATATACAAAATTACTTGGAAGTATGTAGGATTTTTTAAATACCTACATGTTAATGG